>NC_064288.1:26826146-26835626 GCF_019186545.1 Solanum stenotomum
CTTAAAATCCCTAATCCCTAAAAACTCATAATTTAAAATCCTAAGCCTTAAACCCAAAAAAACCCTAAGCCGTAAGAACCCCTAAATGGTAAAAAATCATAACAATCTTGAAAACCCCTTTTAAAATCCTAAACCTAAAACATTCAACAAAAACTTAACCCCTAAACCTTAATAACCCTTAAATAAATACTTAGACCTTATACCCAAAGAAACCCTAAACCATTCCGCCTAAACCTAAAGGCTAAACCCTAAGAAACCCTAAACTTTACGAAATAAAAAAAACCCTAAAAGACTTTTAAAACCCAAAACCCTAAAAACCCTATAAGTCCCCTAAGATCTAAGAACCCCTTAATCGTTAAAAAACCATAGAAATCCTAAACACCTTAAAAGCCTAAACCTAATAGAACACTAGAAAACCTTAAGCCCAAAACCCTAAACCCTAAAAACCCTTAAAAAAACCAAACCCTAAGAAATCTTAAACGCTAAATAATATACCCTAAGAAACTCTAAATCATAGGGCTAAACCTTAAACCCAAACCATATGGAATACTAAGAAACCCTAAACCCTAAAATCCATTTAAACATCTAGAACTATAATACCCGAAAAAAAATACCCTTTAAAACCATAAGGCCTAGAAAAAGCCCTAAACTTAAAATCCTATACCCTATATTAGGCCTACGTAACCCTAAATCTTAATAAATCCAATTTCTTAAAAATACCTAAGAAACCCTAAAACATTTAAAAACCTTAATCATGAAAATCATAAACATAAAAAAAAAACCATAAACTCTAAAAAACTCTTAACCCAAAATCCGAAGCCCTAAATCTTAAACCAAGAAACTCTAAGAAACTCTAAATCTTAAACCCTTATAAACCCTAAAGCCCTAAAACCTATGATCCTAAACCCTAAAAAATCACTAAGAAAACCTAAACCCTAAAAATCACTAAGAAAACCTAAACCCTAAAAATCACAAAGAAAACCTAAACCCTAAAAAACATAAAAAAAAAAAAACTGAAAAACCCCTAAACCTAAAGAACAATAAATCCCAAACTCTAAACCTTGAACCCTAAACCCTTAAAAATCATAAGCCCAAAACCCAAACCCTAAGAAAATCTCAAACCCTAAATCCAAAAAAGCACTAAGAAACCCAAAACTCTTAAAAACAATAAAGAAAAACTTAAAAAACATTAAAACGTAGAAAACCAGCAAAAAATCTTAAACCTAACAAACCTAAAACCTATTCTAGAAAAACCCTAAATCTAAAACACTAAACCCTACACCTTAAATGATACAAAAAAACCCTAGGAAACCTTAAATGTTCAATTCAAACCCCAAGAAACCTAAACCCTAAACCTTAGGGATAAACCCCCAACCATAAGCCTTATGAAATTATAATAAGCCCTAAACCCTAAGAAATCCTAAATCCTAAGATAAGCTAAACACTAAAAACCTTTAAAACCCGAAAACTAAACATCCAGAAAACAAACTTTAAAAAACCCTAAAAACAATCCTTAATATAAAACCCAAATTCCTAAACCCTTATAGCTCATATATCGTAAAAACAATAATGATCCTAAAAAATCTTTAACAATCCTAAAAGAAAAAAGCACTTGACCGATTTTTTTTTAGAAAAACTTAAGCTCTAAACCCTAACCTAAAAACCCTTAAGTTTCCTAAACTCTTCTTAATCATGTTCAGATTATATCATTGCTCAATATGCTCTATTCAGTTATATATATTTGTTCATCTTTAACATGTCATGCGTGCTCAAAATCTTTCAACTACTGATACATAGTCTACGCTACATCTTCTCTTGATTCTAAGAAAACCTAAACACTAAAAACCTTTAAAACCTAAACACTAAACCCTAAACCCTAAATGACCCAAAAAAAAAAACCTAGGAGACCTTAAATGTTAAACTCAAATCCTATGAAAATTAAACCCTAAACCTTAGGGATAAACCCCCAACCCTAAGCCTTATGAAATTCTAAGAAGCCCTAAACTCTAAGAAATCCTAAATCGTAATAAAACATAACACCTAAAAACCTTTAAAACCCTAAAACTAAAAATCCTGAAAACAAACCTTAAAAACCCTAAAAAAATTCCTTAATCTAAAACCCCAAGTCCAAAACCCTTAGAGCTCATATATCGTAAAACCAATAATGATCCTAAAAAATCTTTAAAAATACTAAATTGAAAAAGACTCCTGACCGAATTTTTTTTAGAAAAATTTAAGCTCTAAACCCTAACCTAAAAACCCTTAACCAAATACCTAAACTCTTCTTAATAATGCTCAGATTATATCATTGTTCAATATGCTCTATTAAGTTATATATATGTGTTCAGCTTTATCATGTCATGCATGCTCATATTCTTTCAACTACTGATATATAGTCTACGCTACATCTTCTGTTAATGTAGGTTCAGGTCCTTAACATTCAGATCACGCGAAGATCTGTTCCCGATTCGTATTCAGCAATATCAGTGGTGAGACCCCATTTTTCTAGGACGATTTATATGTTTTATATTCAGTCATTCATTTTAGTTTCAGTTTTGCTAGAGTTAGTTGGGGGCATGTCCCAGCATCTAAAATCTTTTAGAAGCTTTTTATTCATACATTGTTTTTGTCACTCCCCGAGGTTACCCACTTGACGTAACACGAGACCTAGGATCACGAGTGACCCCAACCTAACCTTGAGTGGGCATATCATAAGCATATTAGATCAACACCTTTAAAAGCCTAAACCTAAGAAACCCTAAACCCTAAACCTTAGGGAAACCCCAGGACTTATGAAACACCAACAGACCCTAAAGCTTAAAAACACCTTTAAAAACACTAAACCTAAAAACACCCTTAAAATCCCTAATCCCTAAAAACTCTAAATTTAAAATCATAAGCCCTAAACCCAAAGAAACCCTAAGCCGTAAGAACCCCTAAACTGTAAAAGATCATAACAATCTTGAAAACCCCTTTTCAAATCCTAAACCTAAAAAATTCAACAAAAACCTAAGCCCTAAACCTTAAAAACCTTTAAATAAATACTTAGACCTTATACCGAAAGAAACCATAAACCCTTCCGCCTAAACCTTAAGGCTAAACCCTAAGAAACCCTAAACTTTAAGAAATAAAAAAAAACCCTAAAATATTTGTTAAACCATAAACTTTTAAAAACCCAAAACCCTAAAAACCCTAAAAATCCCCTAAGATCTAAGAACCCCTTAATCGTTATAAAACCATCGAAATCCTAAACACCTTAAAACCCTAAAACCATGGAGTTCAATGAGAAGTTCAATGGGCTTCAATTGCTGATCCAAAGGTTTCTTATTGCAGAAGAAGAGCTCAAGCCCAAGGGAGAGAAATTGTCCAAATGCTACAATTATTTGGTGGCCCAAATTCAAGCCCAAGATGAGGAATTTTAAGGTCCAATTTCGTGCAAATAATGTCAAGAAGATTCCAAGAATCAGCCACAACAAGAGTTGCTTTCTGCCCAAGTTTCGAGAGAAGACTAGTTAAACTTTCCAAGATTGTCAAGATTCTTTTCCTAGTTGGGATTTACCTTATTTATTTATTTATATATAGGTTATTATTATTTTCCTTAGTCTATTTATTGTCTCGTTAGTACCATTTAATGCTTTCCTAGAAGTACTAAATTTGTTCCTAGTTAGGTTACTTTATTTCCTTTCTAGAGTAGGATTCCTTGTAATTGTCTTTCTAGGGTTTGGCTGACCTTTTAGCTTCTTAGAAGGGCTCTTGGACGTTTTTCCCCTTCTCCTATATATAGGAGTCCTTTTCATTCATTAAAGACAATTTATATTGATATTAATAATATTTGAGAGAGTTCTTTGAACCTTTGTGACTTGTTCTTTGAGAATTTATCTTTAAACCTTTACTAGTTTCATAGTTTAAGGTATAAAGTAACTTCTTCTTGTGATATATTTGGTTTTTTTTTGGTATTCTTTAGAAGGTGATTAGTTTCTACATACTAATTATTGTCTTTAGTTACTCATAAAGCGGTCAAGATCCGAATCTATCGTTTTGATTCGTTTTGTCAAGTAAAGGCGTTAGATTTCTTCCATAAATCTATACGTTGTTACTTGGATCTTTTCAAGGCCTTAGAACATCTAATCCTTGGAAATTCGGGGATCTTTCCGACGAAATTCCCATATCTTTAGTTATTTTTTTTGTTTCTTTTCTTTCTGCTTCTGCATTCTAATATTCAATTCTCTATTTGTGATCTACCTTAACCTTGCTGTTATCAGAAAAACATAAAAAACATTAAAACCTAGAAAACTTCTAAAAAATCTTAAACCTAACAAACCTAAACCCAATTCTAGAAAAACCCTAAACCTAAAACACTAAACCCTACACCCTACATGACCCAAAAAAAACGTAGGAGACCTTAAATGTTCAATTCAAATCCTAAGAGACCTAAACCCTAAACCTTAGGGATAAGCCCCCAACCCTAAGCCTTATGAAACTCTAAGAGGCCCTAAACCCTAAGAAATCCTAAATCGTAAGAAAACTAAACACTAAAAAACTACAAAAAAAAAACATTAAAAACTCTAATCCTAAAAAATCTTAAACCTAACAAACCTAAACCCTAAACCATAGAAAAACCCTAAACATAAACACTACACCCTATGCCCTAAATGACCCAAAAAAAATCTAGGAGACCTTAAATGCTAAACTCAAACCCTAAAAAACCCAAACCCTAAACCTTAAGGATAAACCCCCAGCCCTAAGCCATATGAAACTTTAAGAAGCCCTAAATCCTAAAAAATCCTAAATCCTAAGAAAACCTAAAGACTAAAAACCTTTAAAACCTAAACACTAAACCCTACACCCTAAATGACCCAAAAAAAAAACCTAGGAGACCTTAAATGTTAAACTCAAATCCTATGAAAATTAAATGCTAAACCTTAGGGATAAACCCCCAACCCTAAGCCTTATGAAACTCTAAGAAATCCTAAATCCTAATAAAACCTAACCCCTAAAAACCTTTAAAACCCTAAAACTAAAAATCCCGAAAACAAACCTTAAAAACCCTAAAAAAATTCCTTAATCTAAAACCCCAAGTCCTAAATCCTTAGAGCTCATATATCGTAAAACCAATAATGATCCTAAAAAGTCTTTAACAATCCTAAATTAAAAAAAACTCTTGACCAAATTTTTTTAAGAAAAATTTAAGCACTAAACCCTAACCTAAAAACCCTTAACCAAATACCTAAACTCTTCTTAATAACGCTCAGATTATATCGTTGTTCAATATGCTCTATTAAGTTATATATATGTGTTCAGCTTTATCATGTCATGCATGCTCATAATCTTTCAACTACTGATACATAGTCTACGCTACATCTTCTCTTAATGTAAGTTCAGGTCCTTAACAATCAGATCACGCGAAGATCTGTTCCCGATTCGTATTCAGCAATATCAGTGGTGAGTCCCCTTTTTTCTAGGACGATTTATATGTTTTATATGCAGTCATTCATTTTAGTTTCAATTTTGCTAGAGTTAGTTGGGGGCATGTCCAAGCATCTCAAGTCTTTTAGAGGCTTTTTATTCATACATTGTTTTTGTCACTCTCCGAGGTTACCCACTTGACGTAACACGAGACCTACGATCACGAGTGACCCCAACCTAACCTTGAGTGGGCATATCATAAGAATATTAGATCAACACCTTTAAAAGCCTAAACCTAAGAAACCCTAAACCCTAAACCTTAGGGAAACCCCAGGACTTATGAAACACCAACAGACCCTAAAGCTTAAAAACACATTTAAAAACACTAAACCTAAAAACACCCTTAAAATCCCTAATCCCTAAAAATTCTAAATTTAAAATCATAAGCCCTAAACCCAAAGAAACCCTAAGTCGTCAGAACCCCTAAACGGTAAAAGATCATAACAATCTTGAAAACCCCATTTCAAATCCTAAACCTAAAAAATTCAACAAAAACTTATGCCCTAAACCTTAAAAACCTTTAAATAAATACTTAGACCTTATACCGAAAGAAACCATAAACCCTTCTGCCTAAACCTTAAGGCTAAACCCTAAGAAACCCTAAACTTTAAGAAATAAAAAAAAACCCTAAAAGATTTTTTAAACCATAAACTTTTAAAAACCCAAAACCCTATAAATCCACTAAGATCTAAGAACCCCTTAATCGTTATAAAACCATTGAAATCCTAAACACCTTAAAACCCTAAACCTAAATATTACTCTAAACCCAATAGAACACTAGAAAATCTTAAGCCCAAAACCCTAAATCCTAAAAACCTTAAAAAAACCAAACCCTAAGGAATCTTAAACGCTAAATAATATACGCTGAGAAACTCTAAATCATAGGGATAAACCTTAAACCCCAAACCATATGGAATCCTAAAAAATCCTAAACCCTAAAATCCATTTAAACACCTACAACTATAACACCCGAAAAAAAACCCTAAATTAAAATCCTATGCCCTATATTAGGCCTACGTAAACCTAAATCTTAAGAAATCCAAATTCTTAAAAATACCTAAGAAACCCTAAAACATTTAAAAACCTTAATCATAAAAATCATAAACATAAAAAAAGCCATAAATTCTAAAAAACTCTTAACCTAAAATCCGAAGCCCTAAATCCTAAACCAAGAAACCCTAAGAAATTCTAACTCCTAAACCCTTATAAACCCTAATACCCTAAAACCTATGATCCTAAACCCTATACCCAAAAAAATACTAACAAAACCTAAACCCTAAAAATCACTAAGAAAACCTAAACCATGAAAAAAAATTTTAAAAAAAGTCTAAAACCCCTAAACCTAAAGAACCATAAATCCCAAACTCTNAAGTCTAAAACCCCTAAACCTAAAGAACCATAAATCCCAAACTCTAAACCTTGAACCCTAAACCCTTACAAAACATAAGCCCAAAACCCAAACCATAAGAAAACCCCAAACCCTAAACCCAAAAAAGCACTAAGAAACCCAAAACCCTAAAAAACAACAAAGAAAAACCTAAAAAACATTAAAACCTAGAAAACCTCTAAAAAATCTTAAACCTAACAAACCTAAACCCTATTCTAGAAAAACCCTAAACCTAAAACACTAAACCCTACACCCTAAATGACCCAAAAAAAATGCAGGAGACCTTAAATGTTCAATTTAAACCATAAGAAACCTAAACCCTAAACCTTAGGGATAAACCCCCAAACCTAAGCCCTATGAAACTCTAAGAAGCCCTAAACCCTAAGAAATCCTAAATCCTAACAAAACTAAACACTAAAACACTACAAAAAAACTTTAAAAATTCTAACCCTAAAAAATCTTAAACATAACAAACCTAAACCCTAAACCATAGAAAAAGGCTAAAGCTAAACACTAAACCCTACACCCTAAATGACCCAGAAAAAAATCTAGGAGACCTTAAATGTTAAACTCAAACCCTAAGAAACCTAAACCCTAAACCTTAGGGATAAACCCCCAGCCCTAAGCCGTATGAAACTCTCAGAAGCCCTAAATCCTAAAAAATCCTAAATCCTAAGAAAACCTAAACACTAAAAAACTTTAAAACCTAAACACTAAATCCTACACCCTAAATGACCCAAAAAAAACCTAGGAGACCTTAAATGTTAAACTCAAATCCTAAGAAAATTAAACCCTAAACCTTAGGGATACACCCCAAACCCTAAGCCTTATGAAACTCTAAGAAGCCCTAAACTCTAAGAGATCCTAAATCCTAATAAAACCTAACCCCTAAAAACCTTTAAAACCCTAAAACTAAGAATCCCGGAAACAAACCTTAAAAACCCTAAAAAAATTCCTTAATCTAAAACCCCAAGTCCTAAAACCCTTAGAGATCATATATCATAAAACCAATAATAATCCTAAAAAATCTTTAACAATCCTAAATTGAAAAAGACTCCTGACCGAATTTTTTTTAGAAAAATTTAAGCTCTAAACCCAAACCTAAAAACCCTTAACCAAAAACCTAAACTCTTCTTAATAATGCTCAGATTATATCATTGTTCAATATGCTCTATTAAGTTATATATATTTGTTCAGCTTTATCATGTCATGCATGCTCAGAATCTTTCAACTACTGATACATAGTCTACGCTACATCTTCTCTTAATATAGGTTCAGGTCCTTAACATTCAGATCACGCGGAGATCGGTTCCCGATACGTATTCAGCAATATCAGTGGTGAGTCCTCGTTTTTCTGGGACAATTTATATGTTTTATATTCGGTCTTTCATTTTAGTTTCAGTTTTGCTAGAGCTAGTTGGGGGCATGTCCCAGCATCTCTAGTCCTTTAGAGGCCTTTTATTCATACATTGTTTTCGTCACTCCCCGAGCTTACCCAATTGACGTAACACGAGACCTAGGATCACGAGTGACCCCAAGCTAACCTTGAGTGGACATATCATAAGCATATTAGATCAACACCTTTAAAAGCCGAAACCTAAGAAATCTGAAATCCCTAAGAAACCCTAAGCACTAAACCTTAGGAAACACCAGGACTTATGAAACAGCAACATACCCTAAAGCCTAAACCTAAAAACACCCTTAAAATCCCTAATCCCTAAAATCTCTAAATTTAAAATCATGAGCCCTAAACCCAAAGAAACCCTAAGCCGTAAGAACCCCTAAACAGTAAAAAATCATAACAATCTTGAAAACCCCTTTTAAAATCCTAAACCTAAAAAATTCAACAAAAACTTAAACCCTAAACCTTATAAACCCTAAAATAAATACTTAGAGCTTATACCCAAAGAAACCCTAAACCCTTCCGCCTAAACCTTAAGGCTAAACCTTAAGAAACCCTAAACTTTAAGAAATAAAAAAAAACCTAAAAGACTTTTAAAACGCTAAAAAGCCTATAAATCCCCTAAATTCTAAGAAACCCTTAATCGTTAAAAAACCATAGAAATCCTAAACACCTTAAAACCCTAAACCTAAATATTACTCTAAACCTAATAGAACACTAGAAAATCTTAAGCCCAAAACCCTAAATCCTAAAAACCCTTAAAAAAACCAAACCCTAAGAAATCCTAAACGCTAAATAATATACGCTAAAAAACTCTAAATCATAGGGCTAAACCTTAAACCCCAAACCATATGGAATCCTAAGAAACCCTAAACCCTAAAATCCATTTAAACACCAACAACTATAATACCCGGAAAAAAAACACCTTAAAACCTTAAGCTTTAGAAAAAACCCTAAACTTAAAATCCTATGCTCTTTATTAGACCTACGTAACCCTAAATCTTAAGAAATCCAAATTCTTAAAAATACCTAAGAACCCTAAAACATTTTGAAACCTTAATCATAAAAATCATAAACATTAAAAAAACCATAAATTGTAAGAAACTCTTAACCTAAAATCCGAAGCCCTAAATCCTAAACCAAGAAACCCTAAGAAACTATAACTCCTAAACCCTTATAAACCTTAATACCCTAAAAGCTATGATCCTAAACCCTAAACCCTAAA
>NC_064288.1:26839961-26847567 GCF_019186545.1 Solanum stenotomum
AAAAAACCGTAGAAATCCTAAACACCTTAAAACCCTAAACCTAAATATTACTCTAAACCTAATAGAACACTAGAAAATCTTAAGCCCAAAACCCTAAATCCTAAAATCTCTTAAAAAAACCAAACCCTAAGAAATCCTAAACGCTAAATAATATACGCTAAGAAACTCTAAATCATAGGGCTAAACCTTAAACTGCAAACCATATGGAATCCTAAGAATTCCTAAACCCTAAAATCCATTTAAACACCTACAACTATAATACCCGGAAAAAAAACCCTCTAAAACCATAAGCTCTAGAAAAAACCTTAAATTTAAAATCCTATGCCCTATATTAGGCCTACGTAACCCTAAATCTTAAGAAATCCAAATTCTTAAAAATACCTAGGAAACCGTAAAACATTTAAAAACCTTAATCATAAAAATCATAAACATAAAAAAAACCATAAACTCTAAAAAACTCTTAACCTAAAATCTAAATCCTAAACGAAGAAACCCTAAGAAACTCTAACTCCTAAACCGTTATAAACCCTAATACCCTAAAACCTATGATCCTAAACCCTAAACCGTAAAAAATCACTAAGAAAGCCTAAACCCTAAAAATCACTAATAAAACCTAAACCCTAAAAAACCTAAAAAAAAAGTTTAAAACCCCTAAACCTAAAGAACCATAAATCCCAAACTCTAAACCTTGAACCCTAAACCCTTATAAATCATAAGCCCAAAACACAAACCCTAAGAAAACCCTAAACCCAAAAAAGCACTAAGAAACACAAAACCCTAAAAAAACAACAAAGAAAAACTTTAAAAACATTAAAACCTAGAAAACCTCTAAAAAATCTTAAACCTAACAAACCTAAACCCTATTCTAGAAAAACCCTAAACCTAAAACACTAAACCCTACACACTAAATGAGCCAAAATAAACGTAGGAGACCTTAAATGTTCAATTCAAACCCGAAGAAACCTAAACCCTAAACCTTAGGGATAAACCCCCAACCCTAAGCCTTATGAAACTATAAGAAGCCCTAAACCCTAAGAAATCCTAAATCCTAAGAAAACTAAACACTAAATAACTACAAAAAAAACTTTAAAAACTCTAAACCTAAAAAATCTTAAACCTAACAATCCTAAACCCTAAACCATAGAAAAACACTAAACCTAAACACTACACCCTACACCGTAAATGACCCAAAAAAAATCAAGGAGACCTTAAATGTTAAACTCAAATCCCTAAGAAACCCAAACCCTAAACCTTAGGGATAAACCCCCAGCCCTAAGCCATATGAAACTCTAAGAAGCCCTAAATCCTAAAAAATCCTAAATCCTCAGATAACCTAAACACTAAAAACCTTTAAAACATAAACACTAAACCCTACACCCTAAATGAACCAAAAAAAACCTAGGAGACGTTAAATGTTAAACTCAAATCCTAAGAAAATTAAACCCTAAACCTTAGGAATAAACCCCCAACCCTAAGCCTTATGAAACTCTAAGAAACCCTAAACTCTAAGAAATCCTAAATCATAATAAAATCTAACCCCTAAAAAGCCTTCAAAACCCTAAAACTAAAAATCTCGAAAACAAAACTTAAAAACCCTAAAAAAATTCTTTAATCTAAAACCCCAAGTCCTAAACCTTTAGAGATCATCTATCGTAAAAACAATAATGATCCTAAAAAATCTTTAACAATCCCAAATTGAAAAAAACTCTTGACCGAATTTTTTTTAGAAAAACTTAAGCTCTAAACCTTAAACTAAAAACCCTTAACCAAATATCTAAACTCTTCTTAATAATGCTCGGATTATATCGTTGTTCAATATGCCCTATTAAGTTATATATATTTGTTCAACTTTTTCAAGTCATGCATGTTCAGAATCTTTCAACTACTGATACATAGTCTACGCTACATCTTCTCTTAATGTAGGTTCAGGTCCTTAACATTAAGATCACGCGGAGATCGGTTCCCGATACGTATTCAGCAATATCAGTGGTGAGTTCTCGTTTTTCTGGGACGATTTATATGTTTTATATTCAGTCTTTCATTTTAGTTTCAGTTTTGCTAGAGTTAGATAGTGGCATGTCCCAGCATCTGTAGTCTTTTAGAGGCTTTTTATTCATACATTGTCTTCGTCAATCCCCGAGCTTACCCACTTGACGTAACACGAGACCTAGGATCATGAGAGACCCCAAGCTAACCTTGAGTGGGCATATCATAAGCATATTAGATCAACACCTTTAAAAGTCTAAACCTAAGAAATCTGAAATCCCTAAGAAACCCTAAGCTCTAAACCTTAGGGAAACACCAGGACTTATGAAACAGCAACATACCCTAAAGCCTAAAAACACCTTTAAAAACACTAAACCTAAAAACACCCTTAAAATCCCTAATCCCTAAAAACACTAAATTTAAAATCATAAGCCCTAAACCCAAAAAAACCCTAAGCCGTAAGAACCCCTAAACAGTAAAAACTCATAACAATCTTGAAAACCCCTTTTAAAATCCTAAACCTAAAAAATTCAACAAAAACTTAATCCCTAAACCTTATAAACCCTTAAATAAATACTTAGACTTTATACCCAAAGAAACCCTAAACCCTTCCGCCTAAACCTTAAGAAACCCTAAACTTTAAGAAATAAAAAAAACCTAAAAGACTTTTAAAACCCTAAAGTTTTAAAAACCCAAAACCCTAAAAACCCTATAAATCCCCTAAATTCTAAGAAACCCTTAATCGTTAAAAAACCATAGAAATCCTAAACACCTTAGAACCCTAAACCTAAATATTACTTTAAACCTAATAGAACACTAGAAAATCTTAAGCCCAAAACCCTAAATCCTAAAAACCCTTAAAAAAACCAAACCCTAAGAAATCCTAAACGCTAAATAATATACGCTAAGAAACTCTAAATCATAGGGCTAAACCTTAAACCCCAAACCATATAGAATCCTAAGAAACCCTAAACCCTAAAATCCATTTAAACACCAACAACTATAATACCCGGAAACAAAACCCTTTAAAACCTTAAGCTTTAGAAAAAACCCTAAACTTAAAAATCCTATACCCTTTATTAGGCCTACGTAACCCTAAATCTTAAGAAATCCAAATTCTTAAAAATACCTAGGAAACCGTAAAACATTTAAAAACCTTAATCATAAAAATCAAAAACATAAAAAAAACCATAAACTCTAAAAAACTCTTAACCTAAAATCTAAATCCTAAACCAAGAAACCCTAAGAAAATATAACTCCTAAACCCTTGTAAACCTTAATACCCTAAAACCTATGATCCTAAACCCTAAACCCTAAAAAATCACTAAGAAAACCTAAACCCTAAAAATCACTAAGAAAACCTAAATCCTAAAAAACCTAAAAAAAAAAGTTTAAAACCCCTAAACCTAAAGAACCATAAATCCCAAACTCTAAACCTTGAACCCTAAACCCTTAAAAATCATAAGCCCAAAACCCAAACCCTAAGAAACCCAAACCCTGAACCTTAGGGATAAACCCCCAGCCCTAAGCCTTATGAAACTCTAAGAAGCCCTAAACCCTAAGAAATCCTAAATCCTAAGAAAACTAAACACTAAAACACTACGAAAAAACTTTAAAAATTCTAACCCTAAAAATTTTAAACATAACAAACCTAAACCCTAAACCATAGAAAAAGCCTAAAGCTAAACACTAAACCCTACACCCTAAATGACCCAAAAAAAATCTAGGAGACCTTAAATGTTAAACTCAAACCCTAAGAAACCCAAACCCTAAACCTTAGGGATAAACCCCCAGCCCTAAGCCTTATGAAACTCTAAGAAGCTCTAAATCCTAAAAAATCCTAAATCCTAAGAAAACCTAAACACTAAAAAACTTTAAAACCTAAACGATAAACCCTACACCCTAAATGACCCCAAAAAAACCTAGGAGACCTTAAAAGTTAAACTCAAATCCTAAGAAAATTAAACCCTAAAACTTAGGGATAAACCCCCAACCCTAAGCCTTATGAAACTCTAAGAAGCCCTAAACTCTAAGAAATCCTAAATCCTAATAAAACCTAACCCCTAAAAACCTTTAAAACCCTAAAACTAAAAATCCTGAAAACAAACCTTAAAAACCCTAAAAAAATTCCTTAATCTAAAACCCCAAGTCCTAAACCCTTAGAGATCATATATCGTAAAACCAATAATGATCCTAAAAAATCTTTAACAATACTAAATTGAAAAAGACTACTGACCGAATTTTTTTTCGAAAAATTTAAGCTCTAAACCCTAACCTAAAAACCCTTAACCAAATACCTAAACTCTTCTTAATAATGCTCAGATTATATCATTGTTCAATATGCTCTATTAAGTTATATATATTTGTTCAGCTTTATCATGTCATGCATGATCAGAATCTTTCAACTACTGATAAAAAGTCTACGCTACTTCTTCTCTTAATGTAGGTTCAGGTCCTTAACATTCAGATCACGCGGAGATCTGTTCCCGATACGTATTCAGCAATATCGGTGGTGAGTCCTCGTCTTTTTGGGACGATTTATATGTTTTATATTCAGTCTTTCATTTTAGTTTCAGTTTTGCTAGAGGTAGTTGGGGGCATGTCCCAGCATCTCTAGTCATTTAGAGGCTTTTTATTCATACATTGTTTTCGTCACTCCCCGAGCTTACCCACTTGACGTAACACGAGACATTGGATCACGAGTGACCCCAATCTAACCTTGAGTGGGCATATCATAAGCATATTAGATCAACACCTTTAAAAGCCTAAACCTAAGAGACCCTAAACCCTAAACCTTAGGGAAACCCCAGGACTTATGAAACACCAACATACCCTAAAGCCTAAAAACACCTTTAAAAACACTAAACCTAAAAACACCCTTAAAATCCCTAATCGGTAAAAATTCTAAATTTAAAATCATCAGCCCTAAACCCAAAGAAACCCCAAGCCGTAAGAACCCCTAAACAGTAAAAAATCATAACAATCTTGAAAACCCCATTTAAAATCCTAAACCTAAAAAACTCAACAAAAACTTTAGCCCTAAACCTTTTAAACCCTTAAATAAATACTTAGACCTTATACCCAAAGAAACCCTAAACCCTTCCGCCTAAACCTTAAGGCTAAACCTTAAGAAACCCTAAACTTTAAGAAAGAAAAAAAAACCTAAAAGACTTTTAAAACCCTAAAGTTTTAAAAACCCAAAACCCTAAAAACCCTATAAATCCCCTAAGTTCTAAGAAACCCTTAATCGTTAAAAAACCATAGAAATCCTAAACACCTTAAAATCCTAAACCTAAATATTACTCTAAACCTAATAGAACACTAGAAAATCTTAAGCCCAAAACCCTAAATCCTAATAACCCTTAAAAAAACCAAACCCTAAGAAATCCTAAACGCTAAATAATATACGCTAAGAAACTCTAAATCATAGGGCTTAACCCTAAAATCCATTTAAACACCTACAACTACAACACCCGGAATAAAAACCCTTTAAAACCATAAGCACTAGAAAACACCCTAAACTTAAAATCCTATGCCTATATTAGGCCTACGTAACCCTAAATCTTAAGAAATCCAAATTCTTAAAAATACCAAAGAAACCCTAAACCCTTCCGGCTAACCTTAAGGCTAAACCCTAAGAAACCCTAAATTTAAGAAATAAAAAAAACCCTAAAAGACTTTTCAAACACTAAACTTTTAAGAACCCAAAACCCTAAAAACCCTATAAATCCCAAAAGATCTAACAACCCCGTAATCGTTAAAAAAATATAGAAATCCTAAACACCTTAAAACCCTAAACCTAAATATTACTCTAATCCTAATAGAACACTTGAAAATCATAAGCCCAAAACCCTAAATCCTAAAAACCCTTAAAAAAACCAAACCCTAAGAAATCTTAAACGTTAAATAATATACCCTAAGAAACTCTAAATCATAGGGCTAAACCTTAAACCCCAAACCATATGGAATCCTAAGAAACCCTATACCCTAAAATCCATTTAAGCACCTACAACTATAATACCCGAAAAAAAATACCCTTTAAAACCATAAGCCCTAAAAAAGCCCTAAACTTAAAATCCTATACCCTATATTAGGCCCACGTAACCCTAAATCTTAATAAATCCAATTTCTTAAAAATACCTAAGAAACCCTAAAACATTTAAAAACCTTAATCATGAATATCATAAACATAAAAAAAAACCATACACTCTAAAAAACTCTTAACCTAAAATCCGAAGCCGTAAATCCTAAACCAAGAAACTCTAAGAAACTCTAAATCTTAAACCCTTATAAACCCTAATACCCTAAAACCTATGATCCTAAACCCTAAAAAATCACTAAGAAAACCTAAACCCTAAAAATCACTAAGAAAACCTAAACCCTAAAAATCACAAAGAAAACCTAAACCCTAAAAAACATAAAAAAAAAAAACTTAAAAACCCCTAAACCTAAAGAAAAATAAATCCCAAACTCAAAACCTTGAACCCTAAACCCTTAAAAATCATAAGCCCAAAACCCAAACCCTAAGAGAATCTCAAACCCTAAATCCAAAAAAGCACTAAGAAACCCAAAACTCTTAAAAACAACAAAGAAAAACTTAAAAAACTTTAAAACGTAGAAAACCTCCAAAAATCTTAAACCTAACAAACCTAAAACCTATTCTAGAAAAACCCTATACCAAAAACACTAAACCCTACACCTTAAATGATCCAAAAAAACCCTAGGAAACCCTAAATGTTCAATTCAAACCCCAAGAAACCTAAACCCTAAACCTTAGGGATAAACCCCCAACCATAAGCCTTATGAAATTATAAGAAGCCCTAAACCCTAAGAAATCCTAAATCCTAAGATAAGCTAAACACTAATAACCTTTAAAACCCGAAAACTAAACATCCAGAAAAAAAACTTTAAAAAACCCTAAAAAATATTTAACAATCCTAAAAGAAAAAAGCACTTGACCGATTTTTTTTTAGAAAAACTTAAGCACTAAACCCTAACCTAAAAACCCTTAACTTTCCTAAACTCTTCTTAATCATGCTCAGATTATATCATTGCTCAATATGCTCTATTCAGTTATATATATTTGTTCTGCTTTATCATGTCATGCGTGCTCAAAATCTTTCAACTACTGATACATAGTCTACGCTACATCTTCTCTTGATGTAGGTTCAGGTCCTTAGGATTCAGAACACGCGGAGATCGGTTCCTGCTTCGTATTCAGCAATATAAGTGGTGAGTCCTCTTTTTTCGATGACGATTTACATGTTTTATATTCAGTCTTTCGTTTTAGTTTCAGTTTTGCTAGAGTTAGCTGGGGACATGTCCCAGCATCTCTAGTCTGTTAGACGCTTTTATTCATACATAGTTTTTCACTCCCCGAGGTTACATAGTTGATGTAACACGAGACCTAGGATCACGATTGACCCCAAGCTAACCTTGAATTGGCATATCATAAGCATATTAGATCAGCATCTTTAAAAGCCTAAACCTAAGAAATCTGATATCCCTAAGAAACCCTAAACCATAAGATACACTAAACCCTAAACCTTACGGAAACCCCAAGACTTATGAAACACCAACAAACCGTAAAGCCTAAAAATGCCTTTAAAAACACTAAACC
>NC_064288.1:26852195-26878571 GCF_019186545.1 Solanum stenotomum
AACTCCAAAAAACTCTTAACCTAAAATCCGAAGCCCTAAATCCTAAACCAAGAAACCCTAAGAAACTCTAACTCTTAAACCCTTATAGACCCTAACACCCTAAAACCTATGATCCTAAACCCTAAACCCTAAAAAATCACTAAGAAAACCTAAACCATAAAAATGACTAAGAAAACCTAAACCCTATAAAACCTAAAAAAAATATTCTAAAACCCCTAAACCTACAGAACCATAAATCCAAAACTCTAAACCTAAAACCCTAAACCCTTATAAATCATAAGTCCAAAACCCAAACCCTAAGAAAACCCCAAACCCTAAACCCAAAAAAGCACTAAGAAACCCAAAACCCTAAAAAAACAACATTAAAAACATTAAAACCTAGAAAACCTATAAAAAATCTGAAACCTAACAAACCTAAACCCTATTCTAGAAAAACCCTATACCTAAAACACTAAACCCTACACCCTAAATGACCCAAAAAAAGGTGGGAGACCTTAATTGTTCAATTCAAACACTAAGAAACCTAAACCCTAAACTTTAGGGATAAACCCCCAACCCTAAGCCTTGTGAAACTATAAGAAGCCCTAAACCCTAAGAAATCCTACATCCTAAGAAAACTAAACACTAAAAAACTACAAAAAAAACTTTAAAAACTCTAAACCTAAAAAATCTTAAACGTAACAAACCTAAACCCTAAGCCATTGAAAAACCCTAAAGCTAAACACTAAACCGTACACCCTAAATGACAAAAAAAAAAAAAAAAAATCTAGGAGACCTTAAATGTTAAACTCAAAACCTAAGAAACCCAAACACTAAAACTTAGGGATAAACCCCCAGACCTAAGCCTTATGAAACTTTAAGAAGCCCTAAATCCTAAAAAATCCTAAATCCTAAGAAAACCTAAACACTAAAAACCTTTAAAACCTAAACACTAAACCCTACACCCTAAATGACTCAAAAAAAACCTAGGAGACCTTAAATGTTAAACACAAATCTTAAGAAAATTAAACCCTAAACCTTAGGGATAAACCCCAAACCCTAAGCCTTATGAAACTCTAAGAAGCCCTAAACTCTAAGAAATCCTAAATCCTAATAAAACCTCACCCCTAAAAACCTTTAAAACCCTAAAACTAAAAATCCCGAAAACAAACCTTAAAAACCCTAAAAATAATTCCTTAATCTAAAACCCCAAGTCCTAAACCCTTAGAGCTCATATATCGTAAAAACAATAATGATCCTCAAAAACCTTAAACAATCCTAAATTGAAAAAAACTCTTGACCAATTTTTTTTTAGAAAAACTTAAGCTCTAAACCCTAACCTAAAAACCATTAACCAAATACCTAAACTCTTCTTAATAATGCTCAGATTATATCATTGTTCAATATGCTCTATTAAGTTATATATATTTGTTCAGCTTTATCATGTCATGCATGATCAGAATGTTTCAACTACTGATACATAGTCTACGCTACATCTTCTCTTAATGTAGGTTCAGGTCCTTAACATTCAGATCACGCGAAGATCGGTTCCCGATACGTATTCAGCAATATCAGTGGTGAGTCCTTGTTTTTCTAGGACGATTTATATGTTTTATATTCAGCCTTTCATTTTAATTTCAGTTTTGCTAGAGCAAAGGGCGTGTCCCAACATCTCTAGTCTTTTAGAGGCTTTTTATTCATACATTGTTTTTGTCACTCCCCAAGGTTACCCACTTGACGTAACACGAGACCTAGGATCACGAGTGACCCTATGCTAACCTTGAGTTGGCATATCATAAGCATATTAGATCAACACCTTTAAAAGCCTACACCTAAGAAATATGAAATACCTAAGAAACCCTACACCCTAAACCTTAGGGAAACCCCAGGACTTATGAAACTCCAACAGACCCTAAAGCCTAAAAACACCTTTAAAAACACTAAACCTAAAAACACCCTTAAAATCCTTAATCACTAAAAACTCTAAATTTAAAATCTTAAGACCTAAACCCAAAGAAACCCTAAGGCGTAAGAACCCCTAAACAGTAAAAAATCATAACAATCTTGAAAACCCCTTTTAAAATCCTAAACCTAAAAAATTCAACAAAAACCTTAAAAACCCTTAAATAAATATTTAGACCTTATACCCAAAGAAACCCTAAACCCTTCCGCCTAAACCTTAAGGCTAAACCCTAAGAAACCCTAAACTTTAAGAAATAAAAAAAACCCTAAAAGACTTTTAAAACCCTAAACATTTAAAAACCCAAAACCCTAAAAACCCTATAAGTCCCCTAAGATCTAAGAACCCCTTAATCGTTAAAAAACCATACAAATCCTAAACAGCTTAAAACCCTAAACCTAAATATTACTCTAAACCTAATAGAACACTAGAAAATCTTAAGCCCAAAACCCTAAAACCTAAAAACCCTTAAAAAACCAAACCCTAAGAAATCCTAAACGCTAAATACTATACCCTAAGAAACTCTAAATCCATAACTCTAAATCATAGGGCAAAACCTTAAACCCCAAATCATATGGAATCCTAAGAAACCCTAAACCCTAAAATCCATTTAAACACCTACAACTATAATACCCGGAAAAAAAACCCTTTAAAACAATAATCCCTAGAAAAAACCCTAAACTTAAAATCCTATGCCCTTTATTAGGCCTACGTAACCCTAAATCTTAAGAAATCCAAATTCTTAAAAATACGTAAGAATCCCTAAAACATTTTAAAACCTTAATCATAAAAATCATGAACATAAAAAAAACCACAAACTCTAAAAACTCTTCACCTAAAATCCGAAGCGCTAAATCCTAAACCAAGAAACCCTAAGAAACTCTAACTCCTAAACCCTTATAAACCCTAATGCCCTAAAACCTATGATCCTAAACCCTAAACCTTAAAAACTCACTAAGAAAACCTAAACCCTAAATATCACTAAGAAAACCTAAACCCTAAAAAACCTAAAAAAAAAAGTTTAAAACCCCTAACCTAAAGAACCATAAATCCCAAACTCTAAACCTTGAACCCTAAACCCTTAAAAATCATAAGCCCAAAACCCAAACCCTAAGAAAACCCCAAACCCTAAATCCAAAAAAGCACTAAGAAACCCAAAACCCTAAAAAACAACAAAGAAAATGATAGCATCCAAGGAAGCTCTACTCCATTGAAGGACAAGGATGAAGCTTTAGAAACTCCAAGGAGGCCCATAACAAGATCTCAAACCAAGGAGTTCAATGATAAGCTCAATGGGCTTCAATCGCTGATCCAAAGGTTTCTTATTGGGGAAGAAGAGCTCAAGCCCAAGGGAGAGGAATTGTCCAAATGCTAAAATTATTTGGTGGCCCAAAATCAAGCCCAAGATGAGAAATTTTAAGTTCCAATTTCGTGCAAATAAGGTCAAGCAGAGTCCAAGAATCAGCCACAACAAGAGTTGCTTTCTGCCCAAGTTTTGAGAGAAGACTAGTCAAACTTTCCAAGATTGTCAAGATTCTTTTCCTAGTTGGGATTTACCTTCTTTATTTATTTATATATAGGTTATTAATATTTTCCTTAGTCTATTTATGGTCTCCTAAATACCATTTAATGCTTTCCTAGAAGTATTAAATTTGTTCCTAGTTAGGTT
This sequence comes from Solanum stenotomum, assembly GCF_019186545.1. NCBI lineage: Eukaryota > Viridiplantae > Streptophyta > Magnoliopsida > Solanales > Solanaceae > Solanum > Solanum stenotomum. The sequence continues at coordinate 26,855,804 of NC_064288.1, forward strand.
ACTTTATTTCCTAAATCCTAAATCCTAAGAAAACTTAAACACTAAAAACCTTTAAAACATAAACACTAAACCCTACACCCTAAATGAACCAAAAAAAACCTAGGAGACGTTAAATGTTAAACTCAAATCCAAAGAAAATTAAACCCTAAACCTTAGGCATAAACCCGCAACCCTAAGCCTTACGAAACTCTAAGAAGCCCCAAACTCTAAGAAATCCTAAATCATAATAAAATCTAACCCCAAAAAACCTTTAAAACCCTAAAACTAAAAATCTCGAAAACAAACCTTAAAAACCCTAAAAAAATTCTTTAATCTAAAACCCCAAGTCCTAAACCCTTAGAGATCATATATCATAAAAACAATAATGATCCTAAAAAATCTTTAACAATCCCAAATTGAAAAAAGCTCTTGACCGAATTTTTTTTAGAAAAACTTAAGCTCTAAACCTTAAACTAAAAACCCTTAACCAAATACCTAAACTTTTCTTAATAATGCTCAGATTATACATTGTTCAATATGCCCTATTAAGTTATATATATTTGTTCAACTTTATCAAGTCATGCATGTTCAGAAACTTTCAACTACTGATACATCGTCAACGCTACATCTTCTCTTAATGTAGGTTCAGGTCCTTAACATTAAGATCACGCGGAGATCGATTCCCGATCCGTATTCAGCAATATCAGTGGTGAGTCCTCGTTTTTCTAGGATGATTTATATGTTTCATATTCAGTCTTTAATTTTAGTTTCAGTTTTGCTAGAGTTAGTTGGGGGCATGTCCCAGCATCTCAAGTCTTTTAGAGGCTTTTTATTCATACATTGTTTTCGTCACTCCCCGGTGTTACCCACTTCACGTAACACAAGACCTAGGATCACGAGTGACCCCAAGCTAACCTTGAGTGGGCATATCATAAGCATATTAGATCAACACCTTTAAAAGCCTAAACCTAAGAAATCTGAAATCCCTAAGAAACCCTAAACCCTAAACCTTAGGGAAAACCCAGGACTAATGAAACACCAACAGACCCTAAAGCATAAAAACACCTTTAAAAACACTAAACCTAAAAACACCCTTAAAATCCCTAATCCCTAAAAGCTCTTAATTTAAAATCCTAAGCCCTAAACCCAAAGAAACCCTAAGCCATAAGAACCCCTAAACGGTAAAAAATCATAACAATCTTGGGAACCCCTTTTAAAATCCTAAACCTAAAAAATTCAACAAAAACTTAAGCCCTAATCCCTAAAAACCCTTAAATAAATTAAATACTTAGACCTTATACCCAAAGAGACCCTAAACTCTTCCATCTAAACCTTAAGGCTAAACCGTAAGAAACCCTAAACTTTAAGAAATAAAAGAAAACACTAAAAGACTTTTAAAACCCTAAACTTTTAAAAACCCAAAACCCTAAACACCATATAAATCCCCTATAATCTTAGAACCCCTTAATCGTTAAAAAACCGTAGAAATCCTAAACACCTTAAAACCCTAAACCTAAATATTACTCTAAACCTAATAGAACACTAGAAAATCTTAAGCCCAAAGCCCTAAATCCTAAAATCTCTTAAAAAAACCAAACCCTAAGAAATCCTAAATGCTAAATAATATACGCTAAGAAACTCTAAATCATAGGGCTAAACCTTAAACCGCAAACCATATGGAATCCTAAGAAACCCTAAACCCTAAAATCCATTTAAACACCTACAACTATAATACCCGGAAAAAAAACCCTCTAAAACCATAAGCTCTAGAAAAAACGTTAAACTTAAAATCCTATGCCCTATATTAGGCCTACGTAACCCTAAATCTTAAGAAATCCAAATTCTTAAAAATACCTAGGAAATCGTAAAACATTTAAAAACCTTAATCATAAAAATCATGAACATAAAAAAAACTATAAACTCTAAAAAGCTCTTAACCTACAATCCGAAGCGCTAAATCCTAAACCAAGAAACCCTAAGAAACTCTAACTCCTAAACCGTTATAAACCCTAATACCCTAAAACCTATGATCCTAAACCCTAAACCCAAAAAAATCACTAAGAAAGCCTAAACCCTAAAAATCACTAAGAAAACCTAAACCCTAAAAAACCTAAAAAAAAAGTTTAAAACCCCTAAACCTAAAGAACCATAAATCCCAAACTCTAAACCTTGAACTCTAAAACCCTTATAAATCATAAGCCCAAAACCCAAACCCTAAGAAAACCCTAAACCCAAAAAAACACTAAGAAACCCAAAACCCTAAAAAAACAACAAAGAAAAACATAAAAAACATTAAAACCAAGAAAACCTCTAAAAAATCTTAAACCTAACAAACCTAAACCCTATTCTAGAAAAACCCTAAACCTAAAACACTAAACCCTACACACTAAATGACCCAAAATAAACGTAGGAGACCTTAAATGTTCAATTCAAACCCGAAGAAACCTAAACCCTAAACCTTAGGGATAAACCCCCAACCCTAAGCCTTATGAAACTCTAAGAAGCCCTAAACCCTAAGAAATCCTAAATCCTAAGAAAACTAAACACTAAAAAACTTCAAAAAAATCTTTAAAAACTCTAAACCTAAAAAATCTTAAACCTAACAAACCTAAACCCTAAACCATAGAAAAACCCTAAACCTAAACACTACACCCTACACCCTAAATGACCCAAAAAAAATCAAGGAGACCTTAAATGTTAAACTCAAATCCTTAAGAAACCCAAACCCTAAACCTTAGGGATAAACCCCCAGCCCTAAGCCATATGAAACTGTAAGAAGCCCTCAATCCTAAAAAATCCTAAATCCTAAGAAAACCTAAACACTAAAAGCCTTTAAAACATAAACACTAAACCCTACACCCTAAATGAACAAAAAAAAACCTAGGAGACGTTAAATGTTAAACTCAAATCCTAAAAATATTAAACCCTAAACCTTAGGGATAAACCCCCAACCTTAAGGCTTATGAAACTCTAAGAAGCCCTAAACTCGAAGAAATCCTAAATCATAATAAAATCTAACCCTTAAAAACCTTTAAAACCCTAAGACTAAAAATCTCGAAAACAAACCTTTAAAACACTAAAAAAATTCTTTAATCTAAAACCCCATGTCCTAAACCCTTAGAGATCATATATCGTAAAAACAATAATGATCCTAAAAAATCTTTAACAATCCCAAATTGAAAAAAGCTCTTGATCGAATTTTTTTTAGAAAAACTTAAGCTCTAAACCTTAAACTAAAAACCCTTAACCAAATACCTAAACTCTTCTTAATAATGCTTGGATTATATCATTGTTCAATATGCCCTATTAAGTTATATATATTTGTTCAACTTTATCAAGTCATGCATGTTCAGAATCTTTCAACTACTGATACATAGTCCACGCTACATCATCTCTTAATGTAGGTTCAGGTCCTTAACATTAAGATCACGCGGAGATTGATTCCCGATCCGTATTCAGCAATATCAGTGGTGAGTCCTCGTTTTTCTAGGACGATTTATATGTTTTATATTCAGTCTTTCATTTTAGTTTCAGTTTTGCTAGAGTTAGTTGGGGGCATGTCCCAGCATCTCAAGTCTTTTAGAGGCTTTTTATTCATACATTGTTTTCGTCACTCCCCGGAGTTACCCACTTGACGTAACACGAGACCTAGGATCACGAGTGACCCCAAGCTAACCTTGAGTGGGCATATCATAAGCATATTAGATCAACACCTTTAAAAGCCTAAACCTAAGAAATCTGAAATCCCTAAGAAACCCTAAACCCTAAACCTTAGGGAAAACCCAGGACTTATGAAACACCAACAGACCCTAAAGCATAAAAACACCTTTAAAAACACTAAACCTAAAAACACCATTAAAATCCCGAATCCCTAAAAGCTCTTAATTTAAAATCCTAAGTCCTAAACCCAAAGAAACCCTAAGCCATAAGAACCCCTAAACGGTAAAAAATCATAACAATCTTGAAAACCCCTTTTAAAATCCTAAACCTAAAAAATTCGACAAAAACTTAAGCCCTAAACCTTAAAAACCCTTAAATAAATACTTAGACCTTATACCCAAAGAAACCCTAAACTCTTCCGTCTAAACCTTAAGGCTAAACCGTAAGAAACCCTAAACTTTAAGAAATAAAAGAAAACACTAAAAGACTTTTAAAACCCTAAACTTAAAAAAATCCAAAACCATAAAAACCAGATAAATCCCTTAAGATCTTAGAACCCCTTAATCGTTAAAAAACCGTAGAAATCCTAAACACCTTAAAACCCTAAACCTAAATATTACTCTAAACCTAATAGAACACTAGAAAATCTTAAGCCCAAAACCCTAAATCCTAAAATCTCTTAAAAAAACCAAACCCTAAGAAATCCTAAACTCTAAATAATATACGCTAAGGAACTCTAAATCATAGGGCTAAACCTTAAACCGCAAACCATATGAAATCCTCAGAAACCCTAAACCCTAAAATCCATTTAAACACCTACAACTATAATACCCGGTAAAAACACCCTCTAAAACCATAAGCTCTTGAAAAAACCTTAAACTTAAAATCCTATGCCCTATATTAGGCCTACGTAACCCTAAATCTTAAGAAATCCAAATTCTTAAAAATACCTAGGAAACCGTAAAACATTTAAAAACCTTAATCATAAAAATCATAAACATAAAAAAAACCATAAACTCTAAAAACCTCTTAACCTAAAATCCGAAGCGCTAAATCCTAAACCAAGAAACCCTACGAAACTCTAACTCCTAAACCGTTATAAACCCTAATACCCTAAAACCTATGATCCTAAACCCTAAACCCTAAAAAATCACTAAGAAAGCCTAAACCCTAAAAATCACTAAGAAAACCTAAACCCTAAAAAACCTAAAAAAAAACTTTAAAAACTCTAAACCTAAAAAATCTTAAACCTAGCAAACCTAAACCCTAAACCATAGAAAAACCCTAAACCTAAACACTAAACCCTACACCCTAAATGACCCAAAAAAATCTAGGAGACCTTAAATGTTAAACTCAAACCCTAAGAAACCCAAACCCTAAACCTGAGGGATAAACCCCAAGCCCTAAGCATAAAGAAACTCTAAGAAGCCCTAAATCCTAAGAAAACCTAAACACTAGAAACCTTTAAAACCAAAACACTATGGTTTTAAATGGTTTTTTTTCCGGGTATTATAGTTTTAGGTGTTTGAATGGATTTTAGGGTTTAGGGTTTCTTAGGATTCCATATGGTTTGGGGTTTAAGGTTTAGCCCTATGATTTAGAGTTTCTTAGCGTATATTATTTAGCGTTTAGGATTTCTTAGGGTTTGGTTTTTTTAAGGGTTTTTAGGATTTAGGGTTTTGGGCTTAAGATTTTCTAGTGTTCTATTAGGTTTAGAGTATTGTGTAGGTTTAGGGTTTTAAGGTGTTTAGGATTTAGGGCTTCGAATTTTAGGTTAAGAGTTTTTTAGAGTTTATGGTTTTTTTTATGTTTATGATTTTTATGATTAAGGTTTTTAAATGTTTTAGGGTTTCTTAGGTATTTTTAAGAATTTGGATTTCTTAAGATTTAGGGTTACGTAGGCCTAATATAGGGCATAGGATTTTATGTTTAGGGTTTTTTCTAAGGCTTATGGTTTTAAAGGGTTTTTTTCTGGGTATTATAGTTGTAGGTGTTTAAATGGATTTTAGGGTTTAGGGTTTCTTAGGATTCCATATGGTTTGGGGTTTAAGGTTTAGCCCAATGATTTAGTGTTTCTTAGCGTATATTATTTAGCGTTTAGGATTTCTTAGGGTTTGGTTTTTTTATGGGTTTTCAGGATTTAAGGTTTTGGGCTTAAGATTTTCTAGTGTTCTATTAGGTTTAGAGTAATATTTAGGTTTAGGGTTTTAAGGTGTTTAGGATTTCTATGGTTTTTTAACGATTAAGGGGTTCTTAGATCTTAGGGGATTTATAGGGTTTTTAGGTTTTTGGGTTTTTAAAATTTTAGGGTTTTAAAAGTCTTTTAGGGTTATTTTTATTTCTTAAAGTTTAGGGTTTCTTAGGGTTTAGCCTTATGTTATTGCCTTACATATTCAGTACATTTTCTCGTACTGACGTCCCTCGCGGGGGACGCTGAATTTCATGCTGCAGGCACATGTACTTCACCTAGTAGACCTCCACAGTAGGAGCAAATGACACTCAACTACTTTTGGTGAGTTCCAGATTGATTCGGAGCTTTACTGAGTCCTTGGTATATTCATTTTGGTATTGTATCATAGTTAAGAGTAAGACAGGGTCTGTCCTAACCAAATATAAGGTTTTCTATCTTTTAGAGGCTTTGTAGACTTATGTATATGGTTCAGTTGCATCTTAACAAGTTGTGGCTTCAACGGCCAAGTCTTGTGTATAAGTTTTGGGTCTACTTATGTTGGTTTGTATCGCTGCATCCTATTTGAACTTATCACAAGATTGTCATAGTTAATATGTATATTTAGTACAGGTTACATGTTGGTTCTCTCAGGCCTTTAGGGCATCGGGTGCCTGTCCGTCTTAATGGAATTTGAGACGTGACGATTTTTAAGTATGTGGATAACCATACTATATCTTTCTCAATTGAACCAATGTGGTACAAATGGCAAAAATGCAACTTAAAATGAATATAACATAAAAAGCCTTTACATACCTTGTGGAGTGGGACGGTTGAATAAAATGAGCTCAATGTAGTCTAAATATTGATAACTTCAGATGCTTTTCTGTAGGTTGCATGTTGAAAGTTTAGCTACCGTTAATCTTAACCATCGTAAACATAATAAGAATAACATGATCAGGTATAAGTGGAAATTGACTTCTTAACTTTGCTCTATTGCACGATCTGGATTGTGAAGGATAGTAACATTTCCTAAATGTCCAAGAAACCCCCTAATTATAAATGTGGTGCGCAACACATTCATAATAAGTAAGGTTCTACTAGACACGGCTTTGTAGACTCCCTAGGACGATCTTCTTTGATACCACTTTTGTCACCCCCAACCCTAGGTAAGGCGGACAAGTACCATATGAACACATGATTTACAAGTGACCTGTGATTAGAAAGTAAACTATGCAGATAAATTTACAAATGAGAAGCTTCATATACAACACATATTGACTAGTTGAATCGATACATGTGACAAGTGAAACTATGAATACAGATGATAGATTTATTGATAGCATCCAAGGAAGCTCTACTCCATTGAAGGACAAGGATGAAGCTTTAGAAACTCGAAGGAGGCCCAAAACAAGATCTCAAACCAAGGAGTTCAATGATAAGCTCAATGGGCTTCAATCGTTGATCCAAAGGTGTCCTATTGGGGAAGAAAAACTCAAGCCCAAGGGAGAGGAATTGTCCAAATGCTACAATTATTTGGTGGCCCAAATTCAAGCCCAAGATGAGGAATTTTAAGGTCCAATTTCGTGCAAATAAGGTCAAGAAGAGTCCAAGAATCAGCCACAACAAGAGTTGCTTTCTGCCCAAGTTTTGAGAGAAGACTAGTATATTAATGGTTTCCTAAGTACCATTTAATGCTTTCCTAGAAGTACTAAATTTATTCCTAATTAGGTTACTTTATTTCCTTTATAGAGTAGGATTCCTTGTAATTGTCTTTCTAGGGTTTGGCTGACCTTTTAGCTTCTTATAAGGGGTCTTGGACGTTTTCCCCCTTCTCCTATATATAGGAGTCCTTTTAATTCATTAAAGGGAATTTTAGATTGATATTAATAATATTTGAGAGCGTTCTTTGAACCTTTGTGACTTGTTCTTTGAGAATTTATCTTTAAACCTTTGCTAGTTTCATAGTTTAAGGTATAAAGTAACTTCTTCTTGTGATTTCTTTGGTTTCTTTTTTTGGTATTCTTTAGAAGGTGATTAGTTTCTACATACTAATTATTGTCTTTAGTTACTCATAAAGCGGTCAAGATCCGAATCTATATTTTTGATTCGTTTTCTCAAGTAAAGGTGTTAGATTTCTTCCATAAATCTATACGTTGTTATTTGGATCTTTTCAAGGCCTTAGAACATCTAATCCTTGGAAATTCGTGGATCTTTCCTTCGAATTTCCCATCTCTTTAGTTAGATTTTTTTGTTTCTTTTCTTTGTGCTTCCGCATTCTAATATTCAATTCTCTATTTGTGATCTCCCTTAACTCTGATGTTATCAAGTGGTATCAGAGCGGTTCTATCAGGATTCCGTTCTTTATAAATCTTGGGATTTCTTCTTATATTAGAGCAGAAAACAAAAAAAACTGTAGCGTGAAAAAAAATACTGTAGCGTGAACAAAAATAAAATAAAATTACAGTAGCGTGAACAACAGCATGAACAGAAAAAAAGAAGTTATAACTTGCTCTCTAAGAAATCTGATTACTTGTCCTCCAAGAAATTTGATTACTTGATATGCAAGAAAGCTTATTACTTGCTATTCAAGAAATCTTATTATTTGCTCTCCAAGTTTTGCATTAATTTGTTTCCAAGCAAGAGGGTAGCAAGAAGAGGGGATTCTAGATCTTTAAGAATAAGAGGAATTTTTTTTATCTTGTTCTTATAATTCTAAAATAAATTCCTTTTTATATTCGTGTTTTGTTTAAACTAAATCCTACTTGTTCTAGCACTAGTTCTTTTCTTTCTTTTTGTACCCCAAGATTCCATACTTTATTACTACGAACTTGATACACGTTTTGGTTTAATTATAAATGTACAAAGTATTCCCGTTCAAAGGTTATTTTGAGTGGAAAAAGGGAAGTGTGGGTGAGTTTAAAAGAGGGTAAAAGTCATATTAAAAGTGTGATACTTGATCATTTATTCTTTGTTTTAGATGTCTAATTCAGGTGGTGATGAGGAAAGGGCTCGTTTAGAAGCCGAGTTCGAAGGAAGGAATGACTTAAAAATACGTAAGAATCCCTAAAACATTTAAAAACCTTAATCATAAAAATCATGAACATTAAAAAAACCATAAACTCCAAAAAACTCTTAACCTAAAATCCGAAGCCCTAAATCCTAAACCAAGAAACCCTAAGAAACTCTAACTCTTAAACCCTTATAGACCCTAATACCCTAAAACCTATGATCATAAACCCTAAACCCTAAAAAATCACTAAGAAAGCCTAAACCCTAAAAATCACTACGAAAACCTAAACCCTAAAAAACCTAAAAAAAAAGTTTAAAACCCCTAAACCTAAAGAACCATAAATCCCAAACTCTAAACCTTGAACCCTAAACCCTTATAAATCATAAGCCCAAAACCCAAACCCTAAGAAAACCCTAAACCCAAAAAAGCACTAAGAAACCCAAAACCCTAAAAGAACAACAAAGAAAAACTTAAAAAACATTAAAACCTAGAGAACCTCTAAAAAATCTTAAACCTAACAAACCTAAACCCTATTCTAGAAAAACCCTAAACCTAAAACACTAAACCCTACACACTAAATGACCCAAAATAAACGTAGGAGACCTTAAATGTTCAATTCAAACCCGAAGAAACCTAAACCCTAAACCTTAGGGATAAACCCCCAACCCTAAGCCTTATGAAACTCTAAGAAGCCCTAAACCCTAAGAAATCCTAAATCCTAAGAAAACTAAACACTAAAATACTACAAAAAAAACCTTAAAAACTCTAAACCTAAAAAATCTTAAACCTAACAAACCTAAACCCTAAACCATAGAAAAACCCTAAACCTAAACACTACACCCTACACCCTAAATGACCCAAAAAAAATCAAGGAGACCTTAAATGTTAAATTCAAATCCCTAAGAAACCCAAACCCTAAACCTTAGGGATAAACCCCCAGCCCTAAGCCATATGAAACTCTAAGAAGCCCTAAATCCTAAAAAATCCTAAATCGTAAGAAAACCTAAACACTAAAAACCTTTAAAACATAAACACTAAACCCTACACCCTAAATGAACCAAAAAAAACCTAGGAGACGTTAAATGTTAAACTCAAATCCTAAGAAAATTAAACCCTAAACCTTAGGGATAAACCCCCAACCCTAAGGCTTATGAAACTCTAAGAAGCCCTAAACTCTAAGAAATCCTAAATCATAATAAAATCTAACCCCTAAAAACCTTTAAAACCCTAAAACTAAAAATCTCGAAAACATCCCTTAAAAACCCCAAAAAAATTCTTTAATCTAAAACCCCAAGTCCTAAACCCTTAGAGATAATATATCGTAAAAACAATAATGATCCTAAAAAATCTTTAACAATCCCAAATTGAAAAAAACTCTTGACCAAATGTTTTTTAGAAAAACTTAAGCTCTAAACCTTAAACTAAAAACCCTTAACCAAATACCTAAACTCTTCTTAATAATGCTTGGATTATATCATTGTTCAATATGCCCTATTAAGTTATATATATTTGTTCAACTTTATCAAGTCATGCATGTTCAGAATCTTTCAACTACTGATACATAGTCTACGCTACATCTTCTCTTAATGTAGGTTCAGGTCCTTAACATTAAGATCACGCGGAGATCGATTCGCGATCCGTATTCAGCAATATCAATGGTGAGTCCTCATTTTTCTAGGACGATTTATATGTTTTATATTTAGTCTTTCATTTTAGTTTCAGTTTTGCTAGAGTTAGTTGGGGGCATGTCCCAGCATCTCAAGTGTTTTAGAGGCTTTTTATTCATACATTGTTTTCGTCACTCCCCGGTGTTACCCACTTGACGTAACACGAGACCTAGGATCACGAGTGACCCCAAGCTAACCTTGAGTGGGCACATCATAAGCATATTAGATCAACACCTTTATAAGCCTAAACCTAAGAAATCTGAAATCCCTAAGAAACCCTAAACCCTAAACCTTAGGGAAAACCCAGGACTTAAGAAACACCAACAAACCCTAAAGCATAAAAACACCTTTAAAAACACTAAACCTAAAAACACCCTTAAAATCCCTAATCCCTAAAAGCTCTTAATTTAAAATCCTAAGCCCTAAACCCAAAGTAACCCTAAGCCATACGAACCCTTAAACGGTAAAAAATCATAACAATCTTGAAAACCCCTTTTAAAATCCTAAACCTAAAAAATTCAACAAAAACTTAAGCCCTAAACCTTAAAAACCCTTAAATAAATACTTAGACCTTATACCCAAAGAAACCCTAAACTCTTCCGTCTAAACCTTAAGGCTAAACCGTAAGAAACCCTAAACTTTAAGAAATAAAAGAAAACCCTAAAAGACTTTTAAAACCATAAACTTTTAAAAACCCAAAACGCTAAAAACCATATAAATCCCCTAAGATCTTAGAACCCCTTAATCGTTAAAAAACCGTAGAAATCCTAAACACCTTAAAACCCTAAACCTAAATATTACTCTAAACCTAATAGAACACTAGAAAATCTTAAGCCCAAAACCCTAAATCCTAAAATCTCTTAAAAAAACCAAACCCTAAGAAATCCTAAACGCTAAATAATATACGCTAAGAAACTCTAAATCATAGGGCTAAACCTTAAACCGCAAACCATATGGAATCCTAAGAAACCCTAAACCCTAAAATCCATTTAAACACCTACAACTATAATACCCGGAAAAAAAACCCTCTAAAACCATAAGCTCTAGAAAAAACCTTAAACTTAAAATCCTATGCCCTATATTAGGCCTACGTAACCCTAAATCTTAAGAAATCCAAATTCTTAAAAATACCTAGGAAACCGTAAAACATTTAAAAACCTTAATCATAAAAATCATGAACATAAAAAAAACCATAAACTCTAAAAAGCTCTTAACCTACAATCCGAAGCGCTAAATCCTAAACCAAGAAACCCTAAGAAACTCTAACTCCTAAACCGTTATAAACCCTAATACCCTAAAACCTATGATCCTAAACCCTAAACCCAAAAAAATCACTAAGAAAGCCTAAACCCTAAAAATCACTAAGAAAACCTAAACCCTAAAAAACCTAAAAAAAAAGTTTAAAACCCCTAAACCTAAAGAACCATAAATCCCAAACTCTAAACCTTGAACTCTAAAACCCTTATAAATCATAAGCCCAAAACCCAAACCCTAAGAAAACTCTAAACCCAAAAAACCACTAAGAAACCCAAAACCCTAAAAAAACAACAAAGAAAAACATAAAAAACATTAAAACCTAGAAAACCTCTAAAAAATCTTAAACCTAACAAACCTAAACCCTATTCTAGAAAAACCCTAAACCTAAAACACTAAACCCTACACACTAAATGACCCAAAATAAACGTAGGAGACCTTAAATGTTCAAGTCAAACCCGAAGAAACCTAAACCCTAAACCTTAGGGATAAACCCCCAACCCTAAGACTTATGAAACTCTAAGAAGCCCTAAACCCTAAGAAATCCTAAATCCTAAGAAAACTAAACACTAAAAAACTACAAAAAAAACTTTAAAAACTCTAAACCTAAAAAATCTTAAACCTAACAAACCTAAACCCTAAACCATAGAAAAACCCTAAACCTAAACACTACACCCTACACCCTAAATGACCCAAATAAAATCAAGGAGACCTTAAATGTTAAACTCAAATCCCTAAGAAACCCAAACCCTAAACCTTAGGGATAAACCCCCAGCCCTAAGCCATATGAAACTGTAAGAAGACCTCAATCCTAAAAAATCCTAAATCCTAAGAAAACCTAAACACTAAAAACCTTTAAAACATAAACACTAAACCCTACACCCTAAATGAACCAAAAAAAACCTAGGAGACGTTAAATGTTAAACTCAAATCCTAAGAAAATTAAACCCTAAACCTTGGGGATAAACCCCCAACCCTAAGCCTTATGAAACTCGAAGAAGCCCTAAACTCTAAGAAATCCTAAATCATAATAAAATCTAACCCCTAAAAACCTTTAAAACCCTAAAACTAAAAATCTCGAAAACAAACCTTTAAAACGCTAAAAAAATTCTTTAATCTAAAACCCCAAGTCCTAAACCGTTAGAGATCATATATCGTAAAAACAATAGTGATCCTAAAAAATCTTTAACAATCCCAAATTGAAAAAAACTCTTGACCGAATTTTTTTTAGAAAAACTTAAGCTCTAAACCTTAAACTAAAAACCCTTAACCAAATAACTAAACTCTTCTTAATAATGCTCGGATTATACATTGTTCAATATACCCTATTAAGTTATATATATTTGTTCAACTTTATCAAGTCATGCATGTTCAGAATCTTTCAACTACTGATACATAGTTTATGCTACATCTTCTCTTAATGTAGGTTCAGGTCCTTAACATTAAGATCACGCGGAGATCGATTCCCGATCCGTATTCAGCAATATCAATGGTGAGTCCTCGTTTTTCTAGGACGGTTTATATGTTTTATATTCAGTCTTTCATTTTAGTTTCAGTTTTGCTAGAGTTAGTTGGGGGCATGTCCCAGCATCTCAAGTCTTTTAGAGGCTTTTTATTCATACATTGTTTTCGTCACTCCCCGGTGTTACCCACTTGACGTAACACGAGACCTAGGATCACGAGTGACCCCAAGCTAACCTTGAGTGGGCATATCATAAGCATATTAGATCAACACCTTTATAAGCCCAAACCTAAGAAATCTGAAATCCCTAAGAAACCCTAAACCCTAAACCTTAGGGAAAACCCAGGACTTATGAAACACCAACAGACCCTAAAGCATAAAAACACCTTTAAAAACACTAAACCTAAAAACACCCTTAAAATCCCTAATCCCTAAAAGCTCTTAATTTAAAATCCTAAGCCCTAAACCCAAAGAAACCCTAAGCCATAAGAACCCCTAAACGGTAAAAAATCATAACAATCTTGAAAACCCCTTTTAAAATCCTAAACCTAAAAAATTCAACAAAAACTTAAGCCCTAAACCTTAAAAACCCTTAAATTAATACTTAGACCTTATACCCAAAGAAACCCTAAACTCTTCTGTCTAAACCTTAAGGCTAAACCGTAAGAAACCCTAAACTTTAAGAAATAAAAGAAAACCCTAAAAGACTTTTAAAACCCTAAACTTTTAAAAACCCAAAACGCTAAAAACCATATAAATCCCCTAAGATCTTAGAACCCCTAAATCGTTAAAAAACCGTAGAAATCCTAAACACCTTAAAACCCTAAACCTAATACAACACTAGAAAATCTAAAGCCCAAAACCCTAAATCCTAAAATCTCTTAAAAAAACTAAACCCTAAGAAATCCTAAACGCTAAATAATATATGCTAAGAAACTCTAAATCATAGGGCTAAACCTTAAACCGCAAACCATATGGAATCCTAAGAAACCCTAAACCCTAAAATCCATTTAAACACCTACAACTATAATACCCGGAAAAAAAACCCTCTAAAACCATAAGCTCTAGAAAAAACCTTAAACATAAAATCCTATGCCCTATATTAGGCCTACGTAACCCTAAATCTTAAGAAATCCAAATTCTTAAAAATACCTAGGAAACCGTAAAACATTTAAAAACCTTAATCATAAAAATCATAAACATAAAAAAAACCATAAACTCTAAAAAACTCTTAACCTAAAATCCGAAGCGCTAAATCCTAAACGAAGAAACCCTAAGAAACTCTAACTCCTAAACCGTTATAAACACTAGTACCCTAAAACCTATGATCCTAAACCCTAAACCCTAAAAAATCACTAAGAAAGCCTAAACCCTAAAAATCACTAAGAAAACCTAAACCCTAAAAAATCACTAAGAAAGCCTAAACCCTAAAAATCACTAAGAAAACCTAAACCCTAAAAAACCAAAAAAAAAAAGTTTAAAATCCCTAAACCTAAAGAACCATAAATCCCAAACTCTAAACCTTGAACCCTAAACCCTTATAAATCATAAGCCCAAAACCCAAATCCTAAGAAAACCCTAAACCCAAAAAAACACTAAGAAACCCAAAACCCTAAAAATACAACAAAGAAAAACATAAAAAACATTAAAACCTAGAAAACCTCTAAAAAATCTTAAACCTAACAAACCTAAACCCTATTCTAGAAAAACCCTAAACCTAAAACACTAAACCCTACACACTAAATGACCCAAAATAAACGTAGGAGACCTTAAATGTTCAATTCAAACCCAAAGAAACCTAAACCCTAAACCTTAGGGATAAACCCCCAACCCTAAGCCTTATGAAACTCTAAGAAGCCCTAAACCCTAAGAAATCCTAAATCCTAAGAAAACTAAACACTAAAAAACTACAAAAAAATCTTTAAAAACTCTACACCTAAAAAATCTTAAACCTAACAAGCCTAAACCCTAAACCATAGAAAAACCCTAAACCTAAACACTACACCCTACACCCTAAATGACCCAAAAAAAATCAAGGAGACCTTAAATGTTAAACTCAAATCCCTAAGAAACCCAAACCCTAAACCTTAGGGATAAACCCCCAGCCCTAAGCCTTATGAAACTGTAAGAAGCCCTCAATCCTAAAAAATCCTAAATCCTAAGAAAACCTAAACACTAAAAACCTTTAAAACATAAACACTAAACCCTACACCCTAAATGAACCAAAAAAAACCTAGGAGACGTTAAATGTTAAACTCAAATCCTAAGAAAATTAAACCCTAAACCTTAGGGATAAACCCCCAGCCCTAAGGCTTATGAAACTCTAAGAAGCCCTAAACTCTAAGAAATCCTAAATCATAATAAAATCTAACCCTTAAAAACCTTTAAAACCCTAAGACTAAAAATCTCGAAAACAAACCTTTAAAACACTAAAAAAATTCTTTAATCTAAAACCCCAAGTCCTAAACCCTTAGAGATCATATATCGTAAAAACAATAATGATCCTAAAAAATCTTTAACAATCCCAAATTGAAAAAAACTCTTGACCGAATTTTTTTTAGAAAAACTTAAGCTCTAAACCTTAAACTAAAAACCCTTAACCAAATACCTAAACTCTTCTTAATAATGCTCGGATTATATCATTGTTCAATATGCCCAATTAAGTTATATATATTTGTTCAACTTTATCACGTCATGCATGTTCAGAATCTTTCAACTACTGATACATAGTCCATGCTACATCTTCTCTTAATGTAGGTTCAGGTCCTTAACATTAAGATCACGCGGAGATTGATTCCCGATCCGTATTCAGCAATATCAGTGGTGAGTCCTCGTTTTTCTAGGACGATTTATATGTTTTATATTCAGTCTTTCATTTTAGTTTCAGTTTTGCTAGAGTTAGTTGGGGGCATATCCCAGCATCTCAAGTCTTTTAGAGGCTTTTTATTCATACATTGTTTTCGTCACTCCCCGGTGTTACCCACTTGACGTAACACGAGACCTAGGATCACGAGTGACCACAAGCTAACCTTGAGTGGGCATATCATAAGCATATTAGATCAACACCTTTAAAAGCCTAAACCTAAGAAATCTGAAATCCCTAAGAAACCCTAAGCACTAAACCTTAGGGAAACACCAGGACTTATGAAACACCAACATACCCTAAAGCCTAAAAACACCTTTAAAAACACTAAATCCTAAGAAAACCTAAATACTAAAAACATTTAAAACCTAAACACCAAACCCTACACCCTAAATGACCCAAAAAAAAAACCTAGGAGAACTAAAATGTTAAACTCAAATCCTAAGAAAATTAAACCCTAAACCTTAGGGATAAACCCCCAACCCTAAGCCTTATCAAACTCTAAGAAGCCCTAAACTCTAAGAAATCTTAAATCCTAATACAACCTAACCCCTAAAAACCTTTAAAACCCTAAAAATAAAAATCCCAAAAACAAACCTTAAAAACCCTAAAAAAATTCTTTAATCTAAAACCCCAAGTCCTAAACCCTTAGAGATGATATATCGTAAAACCAATAATGATCCTAAAAAATCTTTAACAATCCTAAATTGAAGAAGACTCCTGACCGAATTTTTTTTAGAAAAATTTAAGCTCTAAACCCTAACCTAAAAACCCTTAACCAAATACCTAAACTCTTCTTAATAATGCTCAGATTATATCATTGTTCAATATGCTCTATTAAGTTATATATATTTGTTCAGCTTCATCATGTCATGCATGCTCAGAATCTTTCAACTACTGATACATAGTCTACGCTACATCTTCTCTTAATGTAGGTTCATGTCCTAAAACATTCAGATCACGCGGAGATCGGTTCCCGATACGTATTCAGCAATATCAGTGGTGAGTCCTCATTTTTTTGGGACGATTTGTATGTTTTATATTCAGTCTTTCATTTTAGTTTCAATTTTGCTAGAGTTAGTTGGGGGCATGTCCCAGCATTTCTAGTCTTTTAGAGGCTTTTTATTCATACATTGTTTTCGTCACTCCCCGAGCTTACCCACTTGACGTAACACGAGACCTAGGATCACAAGTGACCCCAAGCTAACCTTGAGTGGACATATCATAAGCATATTAGATCAACACCTTTAAAAGCCTAAACCTAAGAAATCTGAAATCCCTAAGAAACCCTAAGCACTAAACCTTAGGGAAACACCAGGACTTATGAAACACCAACATACCCTAAAGCCTAAAAACACCTTTAAAAACACTAAACCTAAAAACACCCTTAAAATCCCTAATTCCTAAAAACTCTAAATTTAAAATCATAAGCCCTAAACCCAAAGAAACCCTAAGCCGTAAGAACCCCTAAACAGTAAATAATCATAAGAATCTTGAAAACCCCTTTTAAAATCCTAAACCTAAAAAATTCAACAAAAACTTAAGCCCTAAACCTTATAAACCGTTAAATAAATACTTAGACCTTATACCCAAATAAACCCTAAACCCTTCCGCCTAAACCTTAAGGCTAAACCTTAAGAAACCCTAAACTTTAAGAAATAAAAAAAAACCTAAAAGACTTTTAAAACCCTAAAAAGCCTATAAATCCCCTAAATTCTAAGAAACCCTTAATCGTTAAAAAACCATAGAAATACTAAACACCTTAAAACCCTAAACCTAAATATTACTCTAAACCTGATTGAACACTAGAAAATCTTAAGCCCAAAACCCTAAATCCTAAAAACCCTTAAAAAAACCAAACCCTAAGAAATCATAAACGCTAAATAATATACGCTAAGAAACTCTAAATTATTTGGCTAAACCTTAAACCCCAAACCATATGGAATCCTAAGAAATCCTAAACTCTAAAATCCATTTAAACACCAACAACTATAATACCAGGACAAAAAACCCTTTAAAACCTTAAGCTTTAGAAAAAACCCTAAACTTAAAATCCTATGCCCTTTATTAGACCTACGAACCCTAAATTTTAAGAAATCCAAATTCTTAAAAATACCTAAGAAACCCTAAAACATTTAGAAACTTTAATCATAAAAATCATAAACATAAAAAAAACAATAAACTGTAAAAAACTCTTAACCTAAAATCCGAATCCCCAAATCCTAAACGAAGAAACCCTAACAAACTATAACTCCTAAACCCTTATAAGCCTTAATACCCTAAAACCTATGATCCTAAACCCTAAACCCTAAAAAATCACTAAGAAAACCTAAACCCTAAAAATCACTAAGAAAACCTAAAATCCTAAAAAACCTAAAAAAAAAAGTTTAAAACCCCTAAACCTAAAGAACCATAAATCCCAAACTCTAAACCTTGAACCCTAAACCCTAAACCTTAGGGATAAACCCCCCACCCTAAGCCTTATGAAACTCTAAGAATCCCTAAACTCTAAGAAATCCTAAATCCTAATAAAACCTAACCCCTAAAATCCTTTAAAACACTAAAACAAAAAATCCTGAAAACAAACCTTAAAAACCCTAAAAAAATTCCTTAATCTAAAACCCCAAGTCCTAAACCCTTATAGCTCATATATCGTAAAACAAATAATGATCCTAAAAAATCTTTAACAATCCTAAATTGAAAAAAACTCTTGACCGAACTTTTTTTAGAAAAATTTAAGCTCTAAACCCTAACCTAAAAACCCTTAACCAAATACCTGAACTGTTCTTAATAACGCTCAGATTATATCATTGTTCAATATGCTCTATTAAGTTATATATATTTATTTAGCTTTATCATGTCATGCATGCTCAGAATCTTTCAACTACTTATACATAGTCTACGCTACATCTTCTCTTAATGTAGGTTCAGGTCCTTAACATTCAGATCAAGCGAAGATCGGATCCCGATACTCATTCAGCAATATCAGTGGTTAGTCCTCGTTTTTCAGGGATGATTTATATGTTTTATATTCAGTTTTTCATTTTAGTTTCAGTTTTGCTAGAGGTAGTTGGGGGCATGTCCCAGCATCTCAAGTCTTTCAGAGGCTTTTTATTCATACATTGTTTTTGGCACTCCCCGAGGTTACCCACTTGACGTAACACGAGACCTAGTATCACGAGTGACCCCAAGCTAACCTTGAGTGGGCATATCATCAGCATATTAGATCAACACCTTTAAAAGCCTAAACCTAAGAAACCCTAAACTTTAAAAAACCCAAAAGCCTATAAATCACCTAAGATATAAGAACCCCTTAATCGTTAAAAAACAATAGAAATTCTAAGCACCTTAAAACCCTAAACCTAAATATTACTCTAAACCTAATAGAACACTAGAAAATCTTAAGCCCAAAACCCTAAATCCTAAAAACCCTTAAAAAAACCAAACCCTAAGAAATCCTAAACGCTAAGAAACTCTAAATCATAGGGCTAAACCTTAAACCCCAAACCATATGGAATCCTAAGAAACCCTAAACCCTAAAATCCATTTAAACACCTACAACTATAATACCCGAAAAAAAACCCTTTAAAACCATAATCCCTAGAAAAAACCCTAAACTTAAAATCATATGCCCTATATTAGGCCTACGTAACCCTAAATCTTAAGAAATCCAAATTCTTAAAAATACCTAAGAAACCCTAAAACATTTAAAAACCTTAATCATAAAAATCATAAACATAAAAAAAACCATAAACTCCAAAAAACTCTTAACTTAAAATCTGAAGCCCTAAATCCTAAACCAAGAAACCCTAAGAAACTCTAACTCCTAAACCCTTATAAACCCTAATACCCTAAAACCTATGATCCTAAACCCTAAAATTTCACTAAGAAAACCTAAACCCTAAAAATCAATAAGAAAACCTAAACCCTAAAAAACCTAAAAAAAAAAGTTTAAAACCCCTAAACCTAAAGAACCATAAATCCCAAACTCTAAACCTTGAACCCTAAACCCTTATAAATCATAAGCCCAAAACGCAAACCCTAAGAAAACCCCAAACCCTAAACCCAAAAAAGCACTAAGAAACCCAAAACCCTTAAAAACAACAAAGAAAATGATAGCATCCAAGGAAGCTCTACTCCATTGAAGGACAAGGATGAAGCTTTAGAAACTCCAAGGAGGCCCATAACAAGATCTCAAACCAAGGAGTTCAATGATAAGTTCAATGGGCTTCAATCGCTGATCCAAAGGTTTCTTATTGGGGAAGAAGAGCTCAAGCCCAAGGGAGAGGAATTGTCCAAATGCTACAATTATTTGGTGGCCCAAATTCAAGCCCAAGATGAGGAATTTTAAGGTCCAATTTCGTGCAAATAAGGTCAAGAAGAGTCCAAGAATCAGCCACAACAAGAGTTGCTTTCTGCCCAAGTTTCAAGAGAAGACTACTCAAACTTTCCAAGATTGTCAAGATTCTTTTCCTAGTTGGGATTTACCTTATTTATTTATTTATATATAGGTTATTATTATTTTCCTTAGACTATCTATTGTCTCCTAAGTACCATTTAATGCTTTCCTAGAAGTACTAAATTTGTTCCTAGTTAGGTTACTTTATTTGCTTTCTAGAGTAGGATTCCTTGTAATTGTCTTTCTAGGGTTTGGCTGACCTTTTAGCTTCTTAGAAGGGCTCTTGGACGTTTTTCCCCTTCTCCTATATATAGGAGTCCTTTTCATTCATTAAAGACAATTTATATTGATATTAATAATATTTGAGAGAGTTCTTTGAACCTTTGTGACTTGTTCTTTGAGAATTTATCTTTAAACCTTCACTAGTTTCATAGTTTAAGGTATAAAGTAACTTCTTCTTGTGATATATTTGGTTTCTTTTTGGTATTCTTTAGAAGGTGATTAGTTTCTACATACTAATTATTGTCTTTAGTTACTCATATAGCGGTCAAGATCCGAATCTATCATTTTGATTCGTTGTGTCAAGTAAAGGCGTTAGATTTCTTTCATAAATCTATACGTTGTTACTTGGATCTTTTCAAGGCCTTAGAACATCTAATCCTTGGAAATTCGGGGATCTTTCCAACGAAATTCCCATATCTTTAGTTAGTTTTTTTTGTTTCTTTTCTTTGTGCTTCCGCATTCAAATATACAATTCTCTATTTCTGATCTCCCTTAACATTGCTGTTATCAGAAAAACTTAAAAAACAGTAAAACCTAGAAAACCTCTAAAAAATCTTAAACCAAACAAACCTAAACCTAATTCTAGAAAAACCCTAAACCTAAAACACTAAACCCTACACCCTAAATGACCCAAAAAAACGTAGGAGACCTTAAATGTTCAATTCAAACCCTAAGAAACCTAAACCCTAAACATTTGGCATAAATACCAAACCCTAAGACTTATGAAACACTAAAAAGCCCTAAACCCTAAGAAATCCTAAATCCTAAGAAAACTAAACACTAAAAATCTACAAAAAAAACTTTAAAAACTCTAAACCTAAAAAATCTTAAACCTAACAAACCTAAACCCCAAACCATAGAAAAACCCTAAACCCAAACACTAAACCCTACACCCTAAATGACCCAAAAAAAATCTAGGAGTCCTTAAATGTTAAACTCAAACCCTAAGAAACCCAAACCCAAAACCTTAGGGATAAACCCCCAGCCCTGAGCCTTATGAAATTCTAAGAAGCAATAAATCTTAAAGAATCCTAAATACTAAGAAAACCTAAACACTAAAAACATTTAAAACCTAAATACTAAACCCTACACCCTAAATGAACCAAAAAAAAACCTAAGGGACCTTAAATGTTAAACTCAAATAATAAGAAAATTAAACCCTAAACCTTAGGGATAAACCCCCAACCCTAAGCCTTATGAAACTCTAAGAAGCCCTAAACTCTAAGAAATCCTAAATGCTAATAAAACCTAACCCCTAAAAACCTTTGAAACCCTAAAACTAAAAATACTGAAAACAAACCATAAAAACCCTAAAAAAATTACTTAATCTAAAACCCCAAGTCCTAAACCCTTAGAGCTCATATATCGTAAAACTATAATGATCCTAAAAAATCATTAACAATCCTAAATTGAAAAAAACTCTTGACAGAAGTTTTTTTAAAAAAACTAAAGCTATAAACCCTAACCTAAAAACCATTAACCAAATACCTAAACTATTCTTAATAATGCTCAGATTATATCACTGTCCAATATGCTCTATTAAGTTATATATATTTGTTCAGCTTTATCATGTCATGCATGCTCAAAATCTTTCAACTACTGATACATAGTCTACGCAACATCTTCTCTTAATGTAGGTTCAGGTCCTTAACATTAAGATCACGCGGAGATCGATTCCCGATCCGTATTCAGCAATATCAGTGGTGAGTCCTCGTTTTTCTAGGACGATTTATATGTTTTATATTCAGCCTTTCATTTTAGTTTCAGTTTTGCTAGAGTTAGTTGGGGGCATGTCCCAGCATCTCTAGTCTTTTAGAGGCTTATTATTCATACATTGTTTTTGTCACTCCCCGAGGTTAACCAGTTGACGTAACACGAGACCTAGGATCACGAGTGACCCCAAGCTAACCTTGAGTGGACATATCATAAGCATATTAGATCAACACCTTTAAAAGCCTAAACCTAAGAAATATGAAATCCCTAAGAAACCCTAAACCCTAAACCTTAGGGAAACCCTAGGAC
>NC_064288.1:26882210-26894197 GCF_019186545.1 Solanum stenotomum
TTAAGCTCTAAACCCTAACCTAAAAACCCTTAACCAAATACCTAAACTCTTCTTAATAATGCTCAGATTATATCATTGTTCAATATGCTCTATTAAGTTATAGATATTTGTTCAGCTTTATCATGTCATGCATGCTCAGAATCTTTCAACTACTGATAAATAGTCTATGCTACATCTTCTCTTAATGTAGGTTCAGGTCCTTAACATTCAGATCACGCGGAGATCTGTTCCCGATACGTATTCAGCAATATCAGTGGTGAGTCCTCGTTTTTTTGGGACGATTTATACGTTTTATATTCAGTCTTTCATTTTAGTTTCAGTTTTGCTAGAGGTAGTTGGGGGCATGTCCCAGCATCTCTAGTCATTTAGAGGCTTTTTATTCATACATTGTTTTCGTCACTCCCCGAGCTTACCCACTTGACGTAACACGAGACCTTTGATCACGAGTGACCCCAAGCTAACCTTGAGTGGGCATATCATAAGCATATTAGATCAACACCTTTAAAAGCCTAAACCTAAGAAATCTGAAATCCCTAACAAACCCTAAGCACTAAACCTTAGGGAAACACCAGGACTTATGAAACACCAACATACCCTAAAGCCTAAAAACACCTTTAAAAACACTAAACCTAAAAACACCCTTAAAATCCCGAATCCGTAAAATTCTAAATTTAAAATCATCAGCCCTAAACCCAAAGAAACCCTAAGCCGTAAGAACCCCTAAACAGTAAAAAATCATAACAATCTTGAAAACCCCTTTTAAAATCCTAAACCTAAAAAATTCAACAAAAACTTTAGCCCTAAACCTTTTAAACCCTTAAATAAATACTTAGAACTTATACCCAAAGAAACCCTAAACCCTTCCGCCTAAACCTTAAGGCTAAACCTTAAGAAACCCTAAACTTTAAGAAATAAAAAAAACCTAAAAGACTTTTAAAACCCTAAAGTTTTAAAAACCCAAAACCCTAAAAACCTTATAAATCCCCTAAATTCTAAGAAACCCTTAATCGTTAAAAAACCATAGAAATCCTAAACACCTTAAAAGCCTAAACCTAAATATTACTCTAAACCTAATAGAACACTAGAAAATCTTAAGCCCAAAACCCTAAATCCTAATAACCCTTAAAAAAACCAAACCCTAAGAAATCCTAAACGCTAAATAATATACGCTAAGAAACTCTAAATCATAGGGCTTAACCCTAAAATCCATTTAAACACCTACAATTATAACACCCGGAATAAAAACCCTTTAAAACCATAAGCACTAGAAAACACCCTAAACTTAAAATCCTATGCCTATATTAGGCCTACGTAACCCTAAATCTTAAGAAATCCAAATTCTTAAAAATACCAAAGAAACCCTAAACCCTTCCGGCTAACCTTAAGGCTAAACCCTAAGAAACCCTAAATTTAATAAATAAAAAAAACCCTAAAAGACTTTTCAAACACTAAAGTTTTAAGAACCCAAAACCCTAAAAACCCTATAAATCCCCTAAGATCTAACAACCCCGTAATCGTTAAAAATATATAGAAATCCTAAACACCTTAAAACCCTAAACCTAAATATTACTCTAATCCTAATAGAACACTTGAAAATTATAAGCCCAAAACCCTAAATCCTAAAAACCCTTAAAAAAACCAAACCCTAAGAAATCTTAAACGCTAAATAATATACCCTAAGAAACTCTAAATCATAGGGCTAAACCTTAAACCCCAAACCATATGGAATCCTAAGAAACCCTAAACCCTGAAATCCATTTAAGCACCTACAACTATAATACCCAAAAAAAAATACCCTTTAAAACCATAAGCCATAAAAAAACCCTAAACTTAAAATCCTATACCCAATATTAGGCCCACGTAACCCTAAATCTTAATAAATCCAATTTCTTAAAAATACCTAAGAAACCCTAAAACATTTAAAAACCTTAATATTGAATATCATAAACTTAAAAAAAAACCATAAACTCTAAAAAACTCTTAACCTAAAATCCGAAGCCGTAAATCCTAAACCAAGAAACTCTAAGAAACTCTAAATCTTAAACCCTTATAAATCCTAATACCCTAAAACCTATGATCCTAAACCCTAAAAAATCACTAAGAAAACCTAAACCCTAAAAATCACTAAGAAAACCTAAACCCTAAAAATCACAAGGAAAACCTAAACCCTAAAAAACATAAAAAAAAAAAACTTAAAAACCCCTAAACCTAAAGAACAATAAATCCCAAACTCTAAACCTTGAACCCTAAACCCTTAAAAATCATAAGCCCAAAACCCAAACCCTAAGAAAATCTCAAACCCTAAATCCAAAAAAGCACTAAGAAACCCTAAACCCTTAAAAACAACAAAGAAAAACTTAAAAAACATTAAAACGTAGAAAACCTCCAAAAAATCTTAAACCTAACAAACCTAAAACTTATTCTAGAAAAACCCTAAACCTAAAATACTAAACCCTACACCTTAAATGATCCAAAAAAAACCTAGGAAACCTTAAATGTTCAATTTAAACCCCAAGAAACCTAAACCCTAAAACTTAGAAATAAAGCCCCAACCATAAGCCTTATGAAATTATAAGAAGCCCTAAACCCTAAGAAATCCTAAATCCTAAGATAAGCTAAACACTAAAAATCTTTAAAACCCGAAAACTAAACATCCAGAAAACAAACTTTAAAAAACCCTAAAAAAAATCCTTAATATAAAACCCAAAGTCCTAAACCCTTATAGCTCATATATCGTAAAAACAATAATGATCCTAAAAAATCTTTAACAATCCTAAAAGAAAAAAGCACTTGACCGATTTTTTTTTAGAAAAACTTAAGCTCTAAACCCTAACCTAAAAACCCTTAACTTTCCTAAACTCTTCTTAATCATGTTCAGATTATATCATTACTCAATATGCTCTATTCAGTTATATATATTTGTTCATCTTTATCATGTCATGCGTGCTCAAAATCTTTCAACTACTGATACATAGTCTACGCTACATCTTCTCTTGATGTAGGTTCAGGTCCTTAGGATTCAGAACACGCGAAGATCGGTTCCTGATTCGTATTCAGCAATATAAGTGGTGAGTCCTTTTTTTTCGATGACGATTTACATGTTTTATATTCAGTCTTTCGTTTTAGTTTCAGTTTTGCTAGAGTCAGCTGGGGACATGTCCCAACATCTCTAGTCTGTTAGAGGCTTTTATTCATACATAGTTTTTCACTCCCCGAGGTTACATAGTTGATGTAACACGAGACCTAGGACCACGATTGACCCCAAGCTAACCTTGAATTGGCATATCATAAGCATATTAGATCAGCACCTTTAAAAGCCTAAACCTAAGAAATCTGAAATCCCTAAGAAACCCTAAACCATAAGATACACTAAACCCTAAACCTTAGGGAAAGCCCAAGAATTATGAAACACCAACAAACCGTAAAGCCTAAAAACGCCTTTAAAAACACTAAACCTAAAAGCACCCTTAAAATCCCTAACCTATAAAAACTCTAAATTTAAAATCCTAAGCCCTAAACCCAAATAAACCCTAAGCCGTAAGAACCCCTAAAAAGTACAAAATCATAACAATCTTGAAAACCCCTTTTAAAATCCTAAACCTAAAAAATTCAACAAAAACTTAAGCCCTAAACCTAAAAAATTGAACAAAAACTTAAAGCCCAAAACCTTAAAACCCCTTAAATAAAAACTTAGACCTTATACCCAAAGAAATCGTAAACCCCTCCGCCTAAACCATAGGGCTAAACTATAAGAAATCCTAAACTTTAAGAAATAAAAAAAAAAACCCTAAAAAACTTTTAAAACCCTAAACTTTCAAATAACCAAAACCCTAAAATCCCTATAAATCCCCTAGGATCTAAGAAACCCTTAATCGTTAAAAAACCATAGGAATCCTAAACACCTTAAAATCCTAAACCTATAAATTCCTCTAAACCTAATAAAACACTAGAAATCTCAAGCCCAAAACCCTAAATCCAAAAAACCCTTAAGAAAACGAAATCCTAATAAATCCTAAACCCTAAATAATATACCCTAAGCCCTTAGAGATCAATATCGTAAAAATAATAATGATCCTAAAAAGTCTTTAACAATCCAAGATTGAAAAAAACTCTTGACTGAATTTTTTTTAGAAAAACATAAACTCTAAACCCTAACCTAAAATCCCTTAACCAAATACCTAAACTCTTCTTAATCATGTTCAGATTATATCATTGTTCAATATGCTCTATTCAATTATATATATTTGTTTAGATTTATCATGTCATGCATGCTCAGAATCTTTCAACTACTGATACATAGTCTACGCTACATCTTCTCTTGATGTACGTTCAGGTCCTTAGCATTCAGATAACGCAGAGATCGGTTACCGATCCGTATTCAGCAATATCAGTGGTGAGTCCTCGTTTTTCGAGGATGATTTACATGTTTTATATTCAGTCTTTCATTTTAGTTTCAGTTTTGCTAGAGTTAGCTAGGGGCATGTCCAATCATCTCTAGTCAATTAGGGGCTTTTATTCATACATTGTTTTTGTCACTCCCCGAGGTTACCCATTTGGCGTAACACGAGATTTAGGATCACGAGTGACCCCAAGCTCACCTTGAGTTGGCATATCATATGCATATTAGATCAACACCTTTAAAACCCTAAACCTAAGAAATCTAAAATCCCTAACAAACCGTAAACCATAAGAAATACTAAACCCTAAACTTTAGGGTAACCTCAAGACTTATAAAACACCAACAAACCCTAAATCCTAAAAACACCTTTAAAAAACACTAAACCTAAAAACCACCTTATTATCCCTAATCCCTAAAAACTCTAAATTTGAAACCCTTAGCCGTAAGAACCCCTAAACAGTCAAAAATCATAACAATCTTGAAAATCCCTTTTAAAATCCTAAACCTGAAAAATTCAATAAAAACATAAGCCTTAAACCTTAAAAACCCTTAGATAAAAACTTAGACCTTATACCCAAAGAAATTTTAAACCGTTCCGCCTAAACCTTAGGGCTAAACCCTAAGAAACCCTAAACTTTATGAATTAAAAGAAACCCTAAAAAACTTTTAAAACCCTAAACTTTTAAAAACCCAAGACCCTAAAAACCCTATAAATCCCCTAAGATCTAAGAACCCCTTAATCGTTAAAAAACATAGAAATCCTAAATACCTTAAAACCCTATACCTAAATCACTACAACAAATTTGATTATTTGAGACGAAATATTTTGTCACTTTAAGTTCATATTTCGTCACAAAAGGAATTTTGTGACAAAAAAAAATTCGTCAAGCATTCGTCCCTAAAGCATGGGTCACTAAATGTATATTGAGACGAATTAGTGTTTTGTCACAAATTAGAATGAATTGACTACGAAACTATTTTTCGCCTCCAACTGAATAGTATTCTAGACAAACTTGATTGTCATAGAATTATATTTTTTTTGTAGGTAATAGCTTTTTTTCGTCACTAAAGAAGTTATAATGGTGACGTGAATGATGGCGTCACTAACTATTTATTTGAATTAGTGATGATTTGTTTTGTCTCCAATCATCTATCTATTTCGTCATTGAACAAATATTATTTCGTCACTAAAAACTACCTTTCACATACACATTATCTTTTTGTCACTAAAGTATAAATTAGTGACAACGCTACTTTCTTGCCATTTTGTAGCTAAAAATTATCACATCATCACTAAAAAAACTACTTTTACCAACGAAAAAATGTTTTGTCACTAATAACAAATATTGATGACATTTTAATTTGTAGCTATAGTATTTACGATTCGATTTAGTTATTTAGGTTTCTGTTAATTTGAAAATTACCAAATCATATATAAATTATATACGTAACTTCAATGGAAAGAGCATTTATACAAACTAAAACTAGCTAATAACATACTAAAAGAAGTAAGATAACAATAAAAAAATCTTTTAAAAACACCATCATATATTAATTAGGAACAACCAAAATAACATTCATGAGATGATATCTCATTACATACGCCTTAAAGAAAAATTAACATCAACAAAATTGGTCCAACTTGAAAAATGTAACTTAGATATACTAAACATTAAAAAGAAACGAAGTAATAAAATTGAGGTTGCTTCTCAAAATATCATTGCAAAAGCACTTCTTTAATAGTTGGTCCTGATTTCCATCTTACACAACCTGTGTAAACAAATAATTAATATTTTATTTCATATATAGGGTAATTTAAGCATCAAAGAAACATAAACAATTAGATCACTCATACAACCTGTGTTGAATTTTAAATGTGTAATTGAGGGAATATGATCACTCATACACTTTCTGCGCAAATTAGATTCAAGAGTACATACATAATGTTTTTCCTTGAAGGGGAAAGATAACAGAACACAATTGAAACACAATTATTCTAGAACAAGAAAGCTAACAGTACTCATGAATTGAACTACCAGTAAACAACAAATTACATGTTCAGGAAGAGGAAAACTAATATGAAAACAGAGCAAACAAACACAACTGAAGAGGAAAGCTAACATAACACAATTCAACTAACAGATGATTCCACAATTATTCTTGAACAAGAAAGCTAACAGTACATGAATTGAACTAACAGTAAACAACAAATTACATGTTCAAGAAGAGGAAAATTAATATGAAAACAGAGCAAACAAACACAATTGAAATATCTCATGCGTAGAACATAGGTTCGGTTCGACAATTCGCTTTTTGGTGATTTGCGTCCAACCTCTACTCTAACAGGCTAAATAAATAGCAGAGGTTCTAAATTAAATTAACGAGAACAAAGCAATGTAGTTATTATTGTACCTGAAGGGATAACTTGATAAGGTTCATTGATCACTGTATCATGAAAATGAAACATAGTTATATATTAAGTGTTAAATGCTACAAACTATTTCTGTTTAATTAAACAAGCTGTAATGAAATTATTATAGTTTAAAGTATACTATGGCTAACCTTGATCTGGATGAGCTCATAAACTGCTGCACTTGTTTCAAAATATCATCTTGACGTGCCAATAGAGTTTTCAAGATTACAATTAGGAGCAGTATGGTTAAAGTTTAACATAAATGAAAGCTTTGATCTTTTAAACTTTCACTTCAATAAAATATCAAAATTGTGGCAATCTACCATAACCAGAAACACAACATCTGACAAAATTCAGTTAAGGTAAGGAAATAAATTAATACAGGTCAATATGTAATAATATTGTAGAGAATCAGGCGAAGCAAATAAATTCAAAGAAAGAAGTAAAATCAGTTCAAATCAAGTAGCAACATAAATGGACAATTTGTGGTTCAAATAAATTAAGGCGAAAGTAACCACAAAGAATGATCAATTAAATTAAGCAAAGCAATCCATTGACATATCAAATCTTACTCAAATACACTAAAAAATCAGTAGCTCTATTTGTGATTGAATCAAAGTGGTGCTACTGCAAAATGCTAGAGCCAATGAACAAATTTAGGCTATCATAAATCACAACAGTTCATGCTTAAGACGAGATTCACAAATTTCATGACTTTAACAATCTAAACATGCAATAAGACTTCTAATCGGAAAGCAAAAGGCCATTTGAGAAATGAGATAACTATTAAAGAAACTAACCCACGAATCTGTTAAGATCCATCTCGAAATCTCAAACCGTGTGTTGACCAGACTCTATTGGTGCTCGTCTTTGCCATCCTCACTGTAAAATGTGAGGAACGGCACTAGGGTTTGCTGGTTAGAGCAGCGCTCCGGTTGATGATGTTGTTGGTCCAATTTGCCAGCGACTGTAGGCTACTCTTGCCGAAGCAAAGGAGAGGAGAAGGGTCTCGCTGATGACTCGGGGCTGTTCTTGCCGGAGCAAAGGAGATGAGGAGCTCACTTGGTCCTCGCTTGCTTCCATCTTCGCTGGAGAAGAGAGAAAGGAGGGGAAGAAGAGGGACTTGGGGTTTCGAGGAGAGGCGGCGAACAGGTGGCTCGGGGTTTCGAGGAGAAGCGGCGAGCAGGCGGCTCGGGGTTTCTCAGGAGCCTGCTGGACGAAGATGGAGGAGACGGCGATTTTCGCCGGAAAATGAAAACGACCCAAGGGGTCTGCGGCGCTGTTCTCATGACAAAGAGTAGAATGAATTAGAGTTGGGTCTTTTAGGGTTAAAATAGAAAGGTATGGGTTAATGAATTTGGACTGCTGATATGATATTGTATTTTGTATGATGTTCAAATATATTTGAATTTCATATCAATCGTATTTGTATTATTTATCAACTGTATACGTATTATGTTTTAATTGTGTTATGCCAATTTATATTTTGACAATTGTCTTTGTCGATACTAATTGTGTTTGTTAATACAATTGATAAAATATAATTGTATTAATTGTATTTGTGATAAAACTTGATACAACGAATACACTATGCATTCATCTTCTCTGTCAAATGTATTATATATATCAATTGTATTCAATCAAAATATAAAACATTACTTCTTAATAATAAAAAAAATTTAGAAATTGTAGTAGATTAATATTTCCTAATAAAAAAAATCACAATTAGAAAAATAATGTGTTTAAAAATAAAAGAAATAATATATTTATTTGAAAAATGATATTTTTGACCCATTAAGTAACAATAAAAGCATTTTTGAACCAAATTATTGACGGTAGGGGCTATTGGACCAAACTATCAACTGGAGACATTTTTGTTCTTAGTAGTCATACGTGCAAAAAATGCAGGGGGGAAACATATCTATACTAAATAAGTGTTGTTATTACAAGCATCTAACATAAGTTTTCACTTTTAAAAATATAGCAGTAAACTATTATCAAAATCTAAAAAAGAGGTAGAAAATAAAATGTACGGTCATTAATTTTTTTTCTTCAAACACGAAATCAATATTTTATCTTGACATTCATTCCATAATTGAAATGCATTAGAATATAATAGGCTAAAAATTAAATATTTTGGAGGAAAATGCTATAATTTAAATAATTTGGAGAAAAACTAAGTGAATTGCAATTTAAATAATAACACACTATACATAATAAAAATTTGCATATGAAATAAACATACTTAAATCTATTAATACACGCTAAATAGATAAGCAAATTAATTATTTCAAATATTTAACAACTAATAATAATAATAATAATAATAATAATAATAAAATAATAATAATAATAATTTTGAAAATTATGAATGTTAGTGTATATAATTATTTAGATAAAAATAAAATATAAATTTAAACAAAGAGTCAAAGAAATAAGTTTTACAATACATTTTAAATCGAATATCAATTCAAAAAGGGTTGTAGGTCTGTCAAAATTGGGTGTCAATATATAGGTATTACCTTCTAAAACCAATGAATTATCGATGTTCTGTTGTGTATATCACTAAGGGAGACAAGACATTCAAAGTTCTGATGAATCGTTAACATAAATAAAATTTGATTTATTATGACAATTCTATGAGTATCGCCTCACATTTTATACTCAGATGAATCATCGGTTGGCTCTTTGCCACTACATTATTAAACGAGATAAAAGTTCATGATTTGACGATAGACTGATAATTTTTTTTACATTAGTTTACATATATATATATAATTACCTATTAATTAATATCGATGTTATTCCATATTCCAAGTAAAATTTATCATTATATTTTTGTATACTCCACGGACTCAATTTTTTAATAAAACAAAATGTTCCAACTTCTGGAGGTCAGTTCACATTAAATTTTAATTAAGAAAAATTAATTAGGTTAAATTAAATAATACCAACTTTCGGAGGTCGATATTTTATGTTGTTTTTGTTTTTGTTTTTTATTTTACATAAATTCGTCTTCCGGTCAATGATTTATTTAAAATTAATTGAAAATTATTAATTTTGAGTTTTTTTGTATTTTTATTGACATAAAATTACATTGTATTATTAATTTTATAATCTAGTACCGATCACTAGAAGTCGATTTTGAATAAAAAATAAAACTATTGACCTCCGGTGGTCACTATATGAATATTTAATGAAAATAAAATTAATTACATGAATTTAATATTACCGACTTTTGTAAGTGGATATTGTAATTTTTAATTTTATTTTTATTTTACACATTACCGTCCTCCGAAAGATAATTTGATTTAAGTTTATTAAAAATATTTTTTTTCTTTTTATATCTAACCAAGGTAATAATTAATATTATTCTTTATTTGTTAATCAAATATCGACTATAAGAGATCGTTTTTTATATCTATTTTAACAAAAAAAAATTGACCTCCAGAGGTCGGTGTGGGTTTGGTTTTTTGTGTGTAGCCAAAACCAACTTCTTGGGTATGATTTTCTTAAGAAAAAAATAATTGTTTTTTAAAATACCGACATCTGAAGGTAAGAAATTATTGACTTTCATTGGAGGCCGGTATTCACAGTATTTTTAATAGTGGAAAAAGTTTGTAGATGACGAAACTTTTGTAAAATTTTTTTTTTAGCCATTTAAAGTGCATAACATATTCATTTAAGACGAAAATTAATTTTGTCACAAAGAAAAAATAATTTGCGACAAACGTTTTAACGTAGCTAAATAATATTGTAGATAAACGGAGACAAAAAGATGATAGTCATTAACTGTTTATATTATTAGTGACAAAAGTGAATGTCACAAATGATATACAATTAATGACTAAAGTTTACACCATTTCATTACAAATATTATTATGTCACTAATTTAAATATATACTTTTTGTGACAAAATATTTTCGTATCTAAACTTAAACTTTTTAAAGACGAATAATGGTTTGTCACAAATTGTCAGTAAAATTAGCGACGAAACTGATCGTCACCAATAACCTCAAATTCGTGGCTAATATTGCCTTATAATTGGCGCCAATTAAAATTTTTGGCGGGAAAAGTTTGTAAACAAAACATTTGTTACAAAATTATTTTTGTCACTAAATGTATGTGAGTCATGCATTTGTGGTTCGTCACAAGTTGTCAACAAAATTAGTGACAAAACTGATTGTCACTAATATCCTTAACTTTGTGGCTAAATTTACCTAATAATTGGCGCCATTTTAATTTTTTGGTGGGAAAGATTTGTAGACAAAACATTTGCTACGAACTTTATTTTTTGTCACTAAAAATATGTGAAACATGCATTTGAGGACGAAATGTAAGTTTTGTCACAAAAAATGTATAATTGGTGACGAATTTTTTATCGTAGCTAAACTTTTCGTGGCTAAACATAAGATTTGTTGTAGTGAATATTACTCTAAACCTAACAGAACACTAGAAAATCTTAAGTCCAAAATCCTAAATCCTAAAAACTCTTAAAAAAACCAAACCCTATGAAATACTAAACGCTAAATAATATACCCTAAGAAACTCTAAATCCTTAACTCTAAATCATAGGGCTAAACCTTAAACCCCAAACCATATGGAATCCTAAGAAACACCAAACCCTAAAATCCATTTAAACACCTACAACTATCATACCCGGAAAAAACCCTAAACTTAAAATCCTATGCCCTATATTAGGCCTACGTAACCCTAAATCTTAAGAAATCCAAATTCTTAAAAATACCAGAGAAACCCTAAACCCTTCTGGCTAACCTTAATGCTAAACCCTAAGAAACCCTAAATTTAAGAAATAAAAAAAACCCTAAAAGACTTTTAAAACCCTAAACTTTTAAGAACCCAAAACCCTAAAAACCCTATAAATCCTCTAAGATCTAAGAACCCCTTAATAGTTAAAAAACCATAAAAATACTAAACACCTTAAAACCCTAAACCTAAATATTACTCAAAACCTAATAGAACACTAGAAAATCTTAAGCCCAAAACCCTAAATCCTAAAAACCCTAAAAAAACCAAACCCTAAGAAATCCTAAACGCTAAATAATTTACGCTAAGAAACTCTAAATCATAGGGCTAAACCATAAACCCCAAACTATATGGAATCCTAAGAAACCCTAAACCCTAAAATCCATTTAAACACCCACAACTATAATA
>NC_064288.1:26897662-26904605 GCF_019186545.1 Solanum stenotomum
AAACCTAGAAAACCTCTAAAAAATCTTAAACCTAACAAACCTAAACCCTATTCTAGAAAAACCCTAAACCTAAAACACTAAACCCTACACCCTAAATGACCCAAAAAAAACGTAGGAGACCTTAAATGTTCAATTCAAACCCTAAGAAACCTAAACCCTAAACCTTAGGGATAAACCCCCAACCCTAAGCCTTATGAAACTCTAAGAAGCCCTAAACCCTAAGAAATCCTAAATCCTAAGAAAACTAAACACTAAAAAACTACAAAAAAAAACATTAAAAACTCTAATCCTAAAAAATCTTAAACCTAACAAACCTAAACCCTAAACCATAGAAAAACCCTAAACCTAAACACTACACCCTACACCCTAAATGACCCAAAAAAAATCTAGGAGACCTTAAATCTTAAACTCAAATCCCTAAGAAACCTAAACCCTAAACCTTAGGGATAAACTGCCAGCCCTAAGCCTTATGAAATTCTAAGAAGCCCTAAATCCTAAAAAATCCTAAATACTAAGAAAACCTAAACATTAAAAACCTTTAAAACTTAAACACTAAACCCTACCCCCTAAATGACCCAAAAAAAAAACCTAACAGACCTTAAATGTTAAACTCAAATCCTAAGAAAATTAAACCCTAAACCTTAGGGATAAACCCCCAACCCTAAACCTTATGAAACTCTAAGAAGCCCTAAACCTTAAGAAATCCTAAATCCTAAGAAAACTAAACACATAAAAACTACAAAAAAAACATTAAAAACTCTAAACCTAAAAAATCTTAAACCTAACAAACCTAAACCCCAAACCATAGAAAAACCCTACACCTAAACACTACACCCTACACCCTACACCCTAAATGACCCAAAAAAAATCTAGGAGACCTTAAATGTTAAACTCAAACCCTAAGAAACCCAAACCCTAAACCTTACGGATAAACCCCCAGTCCTAAGCCTTATAAAACTCTAAGAATCCCTAAATCCTAAAAAATCCTAAATCCTAAGAAAACCTAAACACTAAAATCCTTGAAAACATAAACACTAAACCCTACACCCTAAATGACCCCAAAAAAAAAACCTGGGAGACCTTAAATGTTAAACTCAAATCCTAAGAAAATTAAATGCTAAACCTTAGGGATAAATCCCCAACCCTAAGCCTTTTGAAACTCTAAGAAGCCCTAAACTCTAAGAAATCCTAATTCCTAATAAAACCTAACCCCTAAAAATCTTTAAAACCCTAAAACTAAAAATCCCGAAAACAAATCTTAAAAACGCTAAAAAAATTCCTTAATCTAAAACCCCAAGTCCTAAGCCCTTAGAGCTCATATATCGTAAAAACAATAATGATCCTAAAAAATCTTTAACAATCCTAAATTGAAAAAAACTCTTGACAGAATTTTTTAAAAAAAAATTTAAGCTCTAAACACTAACCTAAAAACCCTTAACCAAATACCTAAACTCTTTTTAATAACGCTCAGATTATATCATTGTTCAATATGCTCTATTAAGTTATATATATATTTGTTCAGCTTTATCATGTCACGCATGCTCAGAATCTTTCAACTACTGATACATAGTCTACGCTACATCTTCTCTTAATATAGGTTCAGGTCCTTAACATTCAGATCACGCGGAGATCGGTTCCCGATCCGTATTCAGCAATATCAGTGGTGGGTCCTCGTTTTTTTAGGACGATTTATATGTTTTATATTCAGTCTTTCATTTTTGTTTCAGTTTTGCTAGAGTTAGTTGGGGGCATGTCCCATCATCTCAAGTCTTTTAGCGGCTTTTTATTCATACATTGTTTTTGTCACTCCCCGAGGTTACCCTCTTGACGTAACACGAG
Source organism: Solanum stenotomum (assembly GCF_019186545.1). Classification (NCBI taxonomy): domain Eukaryota; kingdom Viridiplantae; phylum Streptophyta; class Magnoliopsida; order Solanales; family Solanaceae; genus Solanum; species Solanum stenotomum. Next base: position 26,899,502 of record NC_064288.1, read on the forward strand.
ACCAAGGATCACGAGTGACCCCAAGCTGACTTTGAGTGGGCATATCATAAGCATATTAGATCAACACCTTTAAAAGCCTAAACTTAAGAAACCCTAAACCCTAAACCTTAGGAAAACGCCAGGACTTATGAAACACCAACAGACCCTAAAGGCTAAAAACACCTTTATAAAGACTAAACCTAAAAACACCCTTAAAATCCCTAATCGCTAAAAACTCAAAATTTAAAATCCTAAGCCATAAACCCAAAGAAACCCTAAGCTGTAAGAACCCCTAAACGGTAAAAAATCATAACAATCTTGAAAACCCCTTTTAAAATCCTAAACCTAAAAAATTCAACAAAAACTTAACCCCTAAGCCTTAAAAACCCTTAAAGAAATACTTAGACCTTATACCCAAAAGAAACCCTAAACCCTTCCGCCTAAACCTTAAGGCTAAACCCTAAGAAACACTAAACTTTACGAAATAAAATAAACCCTAAAAGACTTTTAAAACCCTAAACTTTTAAAAACCCAAAACCGTATCAATCCCCTAAGATCTAAAAACCCCTTAATCGTTATAAAACCATAGAAATCCTAAACACCTTAAAACCCTAAACCTAAATATTATTCTAAACCTAATAGAACACTAGAAAATCTTAAGCCCAAAATTCTACATCCTAAAAACCCTTAAAAAAACCAAACCCCAAGAAATTTAAACGCTAATTAATATACGCTAAGAAACTCTAAATCATAGGGCTAAATCTTATACCCCAAACCATATGGAATCCTAAGAAACCCTAAACCCTAAATCCATTTAAACACCTACAACTATAATACCCGGAAAAAAAAATCCTTTCAAACCATAAGCCCTAGAAAAAACCCTAAACTTAAAATCCTATGCCCTATATTAGGCCTACGTAACCCTAAATCTTAAGAAATCCAAATTCTTAAAAATACCTAAGAAACCCTAAAACATTTAAAAACATTATTCATAAAAATCATAAACATAAAAAAACCATAAACTCTAAAAAACTCTTAACCTAAAATCCGAAGCCCTAAATCCTAAACCAAGAAACCCTAAGAAACTCTAACTCCTAAACCCTTATAAACCCTAATACCCCAAAAACCTATGATCCTAAACCCTAAACCCTAAAAAATCACTAAGAAAACCTAAACCATAAAAATCATTAAGAAAACCTAAACCTTAAAAAATCAAAAAAAAAAGTTTAAAACCCCTAAACCTAAAGAACCATAAATCCCAAACCATAATCCTTGAACCCTAAAACCTTATGAATCATAAGCCCAAAACCCAAACCCTAAGAAAACCCCAAACCCTAAACCCAAAAAAGCACTAAGAAACCCAAAACCCTAAAAAACAACACAGAAAAACATAAAAAACATTAAAACCTAGAAAACCTCGAAAAAGTCTTAAACCTAACAAACCTAAACCCTATTCTACAAAAACCCTAAACCTAAAACACTAAACCCTACACCCTAAATGACCTAAAAAAATGTAGGAGACCTTAAATGTTCAATTCAAACCCTAAGAAACCTAAACCCTAAACCTTAGAGATAAACCCCCAACCCTAATCCTTATGTAAGAAACCCTAAACCCTAAGAAATCCTAAATCCTAAGAAAACAAAACACTAAAAAACTACAAAAAAAACTTTAAAAACTCTAAACCTAAAACATCTTAAACCTAACAAACCTAAACCCTAAACGATAGAAAAACCCTAAACCTAAACACTAAACCCTACACCCTAAATGACCCAAAAAAAATCTAGGAGACCTTAAATGATAAAATCAAACCCTAAGAAACCCAAACTCTAAACCTTAGGGATAAACCCCCAGCCCTAAGCCTTATGAAACTCTAAGAAGCCCTAAATCCTAAAAAATCCTAAATCCTAAGAAAACATAAACACTAAAAACCTTTAAAACTAAACCCTACACCCAAAATGATCCAAAAAAAACCTAGGAGAGCTTAAATGTTAAACAGAAATTTTAAGAAAATTAAACCCTAAACATTAGGGATAAACCCCCAACCCTAAGTCTTATGAAACTCAAAGAAGACCAAAACTCTAAGAAATCCTAAATCCTAATAAAACCTAACCCCTAAAAACCTTTAAAACCCTAAAACTAAAAATCCCGAAAACAAACCTTAAAAACCCTAAAAAAATTCTTTAATCTAAAACCCCAAGTCCTAAACCCTTAGAGCTCATATATCGTAAAAACAATAATGATCCTAAAAAATCTTTAACAATCCTAAATTGAGAAAAACTCTTGACCGAATATTTTTTAGAAAAACTTAAGCTCTAAACCCTAACCTAAAAACCCTTAACCAAATACCTAAACTCTTCTTAATAATGCTCAGATTATATCATTGTTCAATATGCTCTATTAAGTTATATATATTTGTTTAGCTTTATCATGTCATGCATGCTTAGAATCTTTCAACTACTGATACATAGTCTACGCTACATCTTCTCTTAATGTAGGTTCAGGTCCTTAACATTCAGATCACGCGGAGATCGGTTCCCGATCTGTATTCAGGAATATCAGTGGTGAGTTCTCCTTTTTCGAGGATTATTTACATGTTTTATATTCAGTCTTTCATTTTAGTTTCAGTTTTGCTAGAGTTAGTTGGGGGCATGTCCCAGCATCTCTAGTCTTTTAGAGGCATTTTATTCATACATTATTTTTGTCACTCCCCAAGGTTACCCACTTGACGTAACACGAGACGTAGGATCATGAGTCACCACGAGCTAAACTTGAGTTGGCATATCATAAGCATATTAGATCAACACCTTTAAAAGGCTAAACCTAAGAAATATGAAATCCCTAAGAAACCCTAAACCCTAAACCTTAGGGAAACCCCAGGACTTACGAAACAGCAACAGACCCTAAAGCCTAAAAACTCCTTTAAAAACACTAAACCTAAAAACACCTTTAAAATCCCTAATCCCTAAAAACACTAAATTTAAAATCCTAAGCCCTAAACCCAATGAAACCCTAAGCCGTAAGAACGCCTAAACAGTAAAAAATCATAACAATCTTGAAAACCCCTTTTCAAATCCTAAACCTAAAAAATTCAACAAAAACGTAATCCCTAAACCTTAAAAACCCTTAAATAAAAACTTAAACCTTATACACAAAGAAACCCTAAACCCTTCCGCCTAAACCTTAAGGCTAAACCGTAAGAAACCCTAAACTTTAAGAAATAAAAAAACCCTAAAAGACTTTTAAAACCTTAAACTTTTAAAACCACAAAACACTAAAAACCCTATAAATCCCCTAAGATCTAAGAACCCCTTAATCGTTAAAAACCCATAGAAATCCTAAACACCTTAAAACCCTAAACCTAAATATTACTCTAAACCTAATACAACACTAGAAAATCTTAAGCCCAAAACTCTAAATCCTAAAAACCCTTAAAAAAACCAAACCCTAAGAAATCCTAAACGCTAAGTAATATACGTTAAGAAACTCTAAATCATAGGGCTAAACCTTAAACCCCAAACCATATGGAATCCTAAGAAACCCTAAACCCTAAAATCCATTTAAATACCTACAATTATATTACCCGGAAAAAAAACCCTTTAAAACCATAAGCCCTAGAAAAAACCCTAAACTTAAAATCATATGCCTTATATTAGGCCTACGTAACCCTAAATCTTAGGAAATCCAAATTCTGAAAAATACCTAAGAAACCCTAAAACATTTAAAAACCTTAATCATAAAAATCATAAACAAAAAAAAAACCATAAACTCTAAAAAACTCTTAACATAATATCTGAAGCCCTAAATCCTAAACCAAGAAACCCTAAGAAACTCAAACTCCAAAACCCTTATATACCCTAATACCCTAAAACCTATGATGCCAAAATCTAAACCTTGAACCCTAATACCTTATAAATCATAAGCCCAAAACCCAAACCCTAAGAAAACCCCAAACTCTAAACCCAAAAAAGTACTAAGAAACCCAAAACCCTAAAAAACAACAAAGAAAAACATAAAAAACATTAAAAACTATAAAACCTCTAATAAATCTTAAACCTAACAAACCTAAACCCTATTCTAGAAAAACCCTAAACCTAAAACACTAAACCCTACACCCTATATGACCCAAAAAAAACGTAGGAGACCTTAAATGTTTAATTCAAACCCTAAGAAACCTAAACCCTAAACATTTGGGATAAATCCCCAACCCTAAGCCTTATGAAACTCTATGAAGCCCTAAACCCTAAGAAATCCTAAATCCTAAGAAAACTAAACACTAAAAATTTACAAAAAAAACTTTAAAAACTCTAAACCTAAAAAATCATAAACCTAACAAACCTAAACCCTAAACCATTGAAAAACCATAAACCTAAACACTAAACCCTAAACCCTAAATGACCCAAAAAAAATCTAGGAGACCTTAAATGTTAAACTAAAACCCTAAGAAACCCAAACCCAAAACTTTAGGGATAAACCCCCAGCCCTAAGCCTTATGATATTCTAAGAAGCCCTAAATCCTAAAAAATCCTAAATCCTAAGAAAACCTAAACACATAAAACCTTTAAAACCTAAAAACTAAACCCTACACCCTAAATGACCCAAGAAAACCAAGGAGACCTTAAATGTTAAACTCAAATCTTAAGAAAATTAAACCCTAAACCTTAGAATAAAGCCCCAACCCTAAGCCTTATGAAACTCTAAGAAGCCCTAAACTCTAAGAAATCCTAAATCCTAATAAAACCTAACCCCTAAAAACCTTTAAAACCCTAAAACTAAAAATCCCGAAAACAAACCTTAAAAACCCTAAAAAAATTCATTAATCTAAAACCCCAAGTCCTAAACCCTTAGAGCTCATATATCGTAAAAACAATAATGATCCTAAAAAATCTTTAACAATCCTAAATTGAAAAAAACACTTGACCGAATTATTTTTAGATAAACTTAAGCTCTAAACCCTAACGTAAAAATCCTTAACCAAATACCTAAACTCTTCTTAATAATGCTCAGATTATATCATTGTTCAATATGCTCTATTAAGTTATATATATTTGTTCATCTTTACCATGTCATGCATGCTCAGAATTTTTCAACTACTGATACATAGTCTACGCTACATCTTCTATTAAT
>NC_064288.1:26905121-26920566 GCF_019186545.1 Solanum stenotomum
AAAGAAACCCTAAACCCTTCCGCCTAAATCTTAAGGCTAAACCCTAAGAAACCCTAAAATTAAGAAATCAAAAAAACCCTGAAAGACTTTTAAAACCCTAAACTTTTAAAAATCCAAAACCCTATAAATCCCCTAAGATCTAAGAAACCCTTAATCGTTAAAAAACCATAGAAATCCTAAACACCTTAAAACCCTAAACCTAAATATTTCTCTAAACCTAATAGAACACTAGAAAATGTTAAGCTCAAAATTCTAAATCCTAAAAACCCTAGAAAAAACCAAACCCTAAGAAATCCTAAATGCTAAATAATATACGCTAAGAAACTCTAAATCATAGGGCTAAACCTTAAACCCCAAACCATATGGAATCCTAAGAAATCCTAAACCCTCAAATCCATTTAAACACCTACGACTATAATACCAGCAAAAAAAAAACCCTTTAAAACCATAAGCCCTAGAAAAAACCCTAAACTTAAAATCCTATGCCCTATATTTGGCCTACGTATCCCTAAATCTTGGGAAATACAAATTTTTAATAATACCTAAGAAACCCTAAAACATTTAAAAACCTTAATCATAAAAATCATAAACATTAAAAAACCATAAACTCTAAAAAACTCTTAACCTAAAATCCGAAGCCCTAAATCCTAAACCAAGCAACCCTAAGAAACTCTGACTCTAAAACCCTTATAAACCCTAATACCCTAAAACCTATGATCCTAAACTCTAAGAAGCCCAAAATTCTAAGAAATCCAAAATCCTAATAAAACCTAACCCCTAAAAACCTTTAAAACCCTAAAACAAAAAATACCGAAAACAAACCCTAAAAACCCTAAAAAAATTCCTTAATCTAAAACCCCAAGTCCTAAACCCTTACAGCTCATATATCGTAAAAACAACAATGATCCTAAAAAATCTTTTATAATCCTAAATTGAAAAAACTCTTGACTGAATTTTTCTTAGATAAACTTAAGCTCTAAACCCTAACCTAAAAACCATTAACCAAATACCTCAACTATTCTTAATAATGCTCAGATTATATCATTTTTCAATTTGCTGTATTAAGTTATATATATTTGTTCAGCATTATCATGTCATGTATGCTCAGAATCTTTCAACTACTGATACACAGTCTACGCTACATCTTCTCTTAATGTAGGTTCAGGTCCTTAACATTCAGATCACGCGGAGATGGGTTCCCGATCCGTATTCAGCAATATCAGTGGAAAGTCCTCGTTTTTCTAGTCTTTTAGAAGCTTTTTATTCATACATTGTTTTAGTCACTCCCCGAGGTTACCCACTTGACGTAACACGAGACCTAGGATCACGAGTGACCCCAAGCTAACGTTCATTTGTCATATCATAAGCATATTAGATCAACACCTTTAAAAGCCTAAACCTAAGAAATCTGAAATCCCAAAGAAACCCTAAACCCTAAACCTTAGGGAAACACCAGTACTTATGAAACACCAACAGACCCTAAAGCCTAAAAACAGCCTTAAAGTCCCTAATCCCTAAAAACTCTAAATTTAAAATCCTAAGCCCTAAACCCAAAGAAACCCTAAGCCATAATAACCCCTAAGACGTAAAAAATCATAACAATCTTGAAAACCCCTTTTAAATTCCTAAACCTAAAAAATTCAACAAAAACTTAAGCCCTAAACCTTAAAAACACTTAAATAAATACTTAGACCTTATACCGAAAGAAACCCTAAACCCTTCCGACTAAACCTTAAGGCTAAACCCTAAGAAACCCTAAACTTTAAGAAATACAAAAAACCCTAAAAGAATTTTAAAACCCAAAACTTTTAAAAACCCAAAACCCTAATGATCCCCTAAGATCTAAGAACACCTTAATCGTTAAAAAACCATAGAAATCCTACACAGCTTAAAACCCTAAACCTAAATATTACTCTAAACCTAATAGAACACTAGAAAATCTTAAGCCCAAAACCCTAAAACCTAAAAACCCTTAAAAAACCAAACCCTAAGAAATCCTAAACGCTAAATAATATACCCTAAGAAACTCTAAATCCGTAACTATAAATCATAGGGCTAAACCTTAAACCCCAAACCATATGGAATCCTAAGAAACCCTAAACCCTAAAATCCATTTAAACACCTACAACTATAATACCCGGAAAAAAAACCCTTTAAAACCATAAGCCCTAGAAAAAACCCTAAACTTGAAATCCTATGCCCTTTATTAGGCCTACGTAACCCTAAATCTTAAGAAATCCAAATTCTTAAAAAAACCTAAGAAACCCTAAAACATTTACAAACCTTTGTCATAAAAATCATAAACATAAAAAAAGCATAAACTCTAAAAAACTCTTAACCTAAAATCCGAAGCCCTAAATCCTAAACCAAGAAATCCTTAGAAACTCTAACTCCTAAGCCCTTATAAACCCTAATACCCTAAAACCTATGATCCTAAACCCTAAACCCTAAAAAATCACTAAGAAAACCTAAACCCTAAAAATCACTAAGAAAACCTAAACCCGAAAAATCACTAAGAAAACCTAAACCCTAAAAAACCTAAAAAAAAAAGTTTAAAACCGCTAAAACTAAAGAACCATAAATCCCAAACACTAAACCTAGAACCCTAAACCCTTAAAAATCATAAGCCCAAAACCCAAACCCTAAGAAAATCCCAGACCCTAAACCCAAAAAAGCACTAAGAAACCCAAAACCCTAAAAAACAACAAAGAAAATGATAGCATCCAAGGAAGCTCTACTCCATTGAAGGACAAGGATGAAGCTTAAGAAACTCCAAGGAGGCCTATAACAAGATCTCAAACCAAGGAGTTCAATGATAAGCTCAATGGGCTTCAATCGCTGATCCAAAGGTTTCTTATTGGGGAAGAAGAGCTCAAGCCAAAGGGAGAGGAATTGTCCAAATGCTACAATTATTTGGTGGCCCAAATTCAAGCCCAAGATGAGAAATTTTAAGGTCCAATTTCGTGCAAATAAGGTCAAGAAGAGTCCAAGAATCAGTCACAACAAGAGTTGCTTTCTGCCCAAGTTTTGATAGAAGACTAGTCAAACTTTCCAAGATTGTCAAGATTCTTTTCCTAGTTGGGATTTACCTTATTTATTTATTTATATATAGGTTATTAATATTTTCCTTAGTCTATTTATGGTCTCCTAAGTACCACTTAATGCTTTCCTAGAAGTACTAAATTTGTTCCTAGTTAGGTTACTTTATTTCCTTTCTAGAGTAGGATTCCTTGTAATTGTCTTTCTAGGGTTTGGCAGACCTTTTAGCTTCTTAGAAGGGCTCTTGGAGGTTTTTCCTCTTCTCCTATATATAGGAGTCCTTTTCATTCATTAAAGACAATTTATATTGATATTAATAATATTTGAGAGAGTTCTTTGAACCTTTGTGACTTGTTCTTTGAGAATTTATCTTTAAACGTTTACTAGTTTCAAAGTTTAAGGTATAAAGTAACTTCTTCTTGTGATATCTTTGGTTTCTTTTTGGTATTCTTTAGAAGGTGATTAGTTTCTACATACTACTTATTGTCTTTAGTTACTCATAAAGCGGTCAAGATCCCAATCTATCGTTTTGATTCGTTTTGTCAAGTAAAGGTGTTAGATTTCTTCCATAAATCTATACGTTGTTACTTGGATCTTTTCAAGCCTTAGAACATCTAATCCTTGGAAATTCGGGGATTTTTCCAATGAAATTCCCATATCTTTAGTTAGTTTTTTTGTTTCTTTTCTTTGTGCTTCCGCATTCTAATATTCAATTCTCTATTTGTGATCTCACTTAACCTTGCTGTTATCAGAAAAAACTTAAAAAACATTAAAACCTAGAAAACCTCTAAAAAATGTTAAACCTAACAAACCTAAACCCATTCTAGAAAAACCCTAAACCTAAAACACTAAACACTACACCCTAAATGATCCAAAAAAAAACGTAGGTGACCTTAAATGTTCAATTCAAATCCTAAGAAACCTAAACCCTAAACCTTAGGGATAAACCCCAAACCCTAAGCCCTATGAAACTCTAAGAAGCCCTAAACCCTAAGAAAGTCTAAATCCTAAGAAAACTAAACACTAAAAAACTACAAAAAAAACTTTAAAAACTCTAAACGTAAAAACTCTTAAACCTAACAAACCTAAACCCTAAACCATAGAAAAACCCTAAACCTAAACACAACAGCCTACACCCTAAATGACCCAATAAAAATCTAGGAGACCTTCAATGTTAAACTCAAACCCTAAGAAATCCACACTCTAAACCTTAGGGATAAACCCCTAGCCCTAAGCCTTATGAAACTCTAAGAAGCCCTTAATCCAAAAAAGTACTAAATCCTAAGAAAACCTAAACACTAAAAACCTTTAAAACTAAAACCTACACGCAAAACGAACCAAAAAAAACATAGGAGACCTTAAATGTTAAACACAAATCCTAAGAAAATTAAACCCTAAACATTAGAGATAAACCCCCAACCCAAAGCCTGATGAAACTCTATGAAATCTTAAATCCTAATAAAACCTAACCCCTAAAAACCTTTAAAACCCTAAAACAAAAAATCCCGAAAACAAACCTTAAAAACCCTAAAATTAAAAATCCCGAAAACAAACCTTAAAAACCCTAAAAAAATTCCTTAATCTAAAACCCCAAGTCCTAAACCCTTAGAGCTCATATATCGTAAAAACAATAATGATCCTAAAAAATCTATAACAATCCTAAATTGAGAAAAACTCTTGACCGAATTTTTTTTAGAAAAACTTAAGCTCTAAATCCTAACCTAAAAACCCTTAACTAAATACCTAAACTCTTCTTAATAATGCTCAGATTATATCATTGTTCAATATGCTCTATTAAGTTATATATATTTTTTCAGCTTTATCATGTCATGCATGCTCAGAATCTTTCAACTACTGATTCATAGTCTACGCTACATCTTCTCTTAATGTAGGTTCGGGTCCTTAACATTCAGATCAGCGGAGATCGGTTCCCGATCTGTATTCAGCAATATCAGTGGTGAGTCCTCGTTTTTCGAGGATGATTTATATGTTTTATATTTAGTCTTTCATTTTAGTTTCAGTTTTGCTAGAGTTAGTTGGGGGCATGTCCCAGCATCTCTAGTCTTTTAGAGGCTTTTTATTCATACATTGTTTTTGTCACTCCCCAAGGTTATCCACTTGACGTTACACGAGACCTAGGATCACGAGTCACCACAAGCTAACCTTGAGTTGGCATATCATAAGCATATTAGATCAACACATTTAAAAGCCTAAACCTAAGAAATATGAAATCCCTAAGAAACCCTAAACCCTAAACCTTAGGGAAACCCCAGGACTTATGAAACACCAACAGACCCTAAAGCCTAAAAATTCCTTTAAAAACACTAAACCTAAAAACACCTTTAAAATCCCTAATCCCTAAAAACTCTAAATTTAAAATCCTAAGCCCCAAACCCAAAGAAACCCTAAGCCGTAAGAACCCCTAAACGGTAAAAAATCATAACAATCTTGAAAACCCCTTTTAAAATCCTAAACCTAAAAAATTTATCAAAAACTTAATCCGTAAACCTTAAAAACCCATAAATAAAAACTTAGACCTTATAGACAAAGAAACCCTAAACCTTTCCGCCTAGACCGTAAGGCTAAACCGTAAGAAACCCTAAACTTTAAGAAATAAAAAAACCCAAAAATACTTTTAAAACCCTAAACTTTTAAAAACACAAAACCCTAAAAACCCTATAAATCCCCTAAAATCTAAGAACCCCTTAACCGTTAAAAAACCATAAAAATCCTAAACACCTTAAAACCCAAAACCTAAATATTACTCTAAACCTAATAGAACACTAGAAAATCTTATGCCCAAAATTCTAAATCCTAAAAACCCTTAAAAAAACAAAACCCTAAGAAATCCTAAACGCTAAATAATATACGTTAAGAAACTCTAAATCATAGGGCTAAACCTTAAACCCCAAACCATATGGAATCCTAAGAAACCCTAAACCCTAAAATCCATTTAAATACATACAACCATAATACCCGGAAAAAAAAACCCTTTAAAACCATAAGCCCTAGAAAAATCCCTAAACTTAAAATCCTATGCCCTATTTTAGGCCTACGTAACCCTAAAGCTTAGGAAATCCAAATTATTAAAAATACCTAAGAAACCCTAAAACATTTAAAAACCTTAATCATAAAAATCATAAACATAAAAAAACCATAAACTCTAAAAAACTCTTAACCTAAAATCCAAAGACCTAAATCCTAAATCAAGAAACCCTAAGAAACTCTAACTCCAAAACCCTTATAAACCCTAATACCCTAAAACCTATGATCCCAAACTCTAAACCTTGAAACCTAAACCCTTATAAATCATAAGCCCAAAACCCAAAACCCAAACCCTAAGAAAACCCCAAACCCTAAACCCAAAAGAGCACTAAGAAACCTAAAACCCTAAAAAACAACAAAGAAAATCATAAAAAACATTCAAAACCTACAAAACCTCTAAAACATCTTAAACCTAACAAACCTAAACCCTATTCTAGAAAATCCCTAAACCTAAAACACTAAACCCTATACCCTAAATGACCCAAAAAAAACATAGGAGACCTTAAATGTTCAATTCAAACCCTAAGAAACCTAAACCCTAAACATTTGGGATAAATCCCCAACCCTAAGCCTTATGAAACTCTAAGATGCCCTAAACCCTAAGAAATCCAAAATCCTAAGAAAACTAAACACTAAAACACTACAAAAAAAACTTCAAAAACTCTAAACCTAAAAAATCTTAAACGTAACAAACCTAAACCCTAAACCATTGAAAAACCCTAAACCTAAACACTAAACCCTACACCCTAAATGACCCAAAAAAAATCTAGGAGACCTTAAATGTTAAACTCAAACCCTAAACCTTAGGGATAAACCCCCAGCCCTAAGCCTTATGAAATTCTAAGAAGCCCTAAATCCTAAAAAATCCTAACTACTAAGAAAACCTAAACACTAAAAACCGTTAAAACCTAAACACTAAACCCTACACCCTAAATGACCAAAGAAAACCAAGGAGACCTTAAAAGTTAAACACAAATCCTAAGAAAATTAAACCCTAAACCTTAGGAATAAACTCCCAACCCTAAGCCTTATGAAACTCTAAGAAGCCCTAAACTCTAAGAAATCCTAAATCCTAATAAAACCTAACCCCTAAAAACCTTTAAAACCCTAAAACTAAAAATCCCGAAAACAAACCTTAAAAACCCTAAAAAAATTCCTTAATCTAAAACCCAAGTCCTAAACCCTTAGAGGTCATATATCGTAAAATCAATAAAGATCCTAAAAAATCATTAACAATCCTAAATTGAAAAAACTCTTGACCCAATTTTTTTTAGATAAACTTAAGCTCTAAACCCTAACGTAAAAATCCTTAACTAAATACCTAAACTCTTTTTGATAATGCTCAGATTATATCATTGTTCAATATGCTCTATTAAGTTATATATATTTGTTCATCTTTATCATGTCATGCATGCTCAGAATCTTTCAACTACTGATACATAGTCTACGCTACATCTTCTCTTAATGTAGGTTCAGGTCCTTAACATTCAGATAACGCGAAGATCGGTTTCCGATCCGTATTTAGCAATATCAGTGGTGAGTTCTCATTTTTCTAGGACGATTTATATGTTTATATTAAGTATTTCATTTTAGTTTCAGTTTTGCTAGAGTTAGTTGGGGGCTTGTCCCAGCATCTCTAGTCTTTTAGAGGCTTTTTATACATACATTGTTTTTGTCACTCCCCGAGGTTACCCACTTGAGGTAACACGAGACCTAGGATCACCAGTGATCTCAAGCTAACCTTGAGTTGACATATCATAACCATATAAGATCAACACCTTTAAAAGCCTAAACCTAAGAAATATGAAATCCCTAAGAAACCCTAAACCCTAAATCTTAGGGAAACTCAGGACTTATGAAACACTAACAGACCCTAAAACATAAAAACACCTTTAAAAACACTAAATCTAAAAACACCCTTAAAATCCCTAATCCCTAAAACCACTAAATTTAAAATACTAAGCCCTAAACCCAAAGAAACGATAAGCCGTAAGAACCCCTAAGCAGTAAAAAATCATAACAATCTTGAAAACCCCTTTTAAAATCCTAAACCTAAAAAAATCAACAAAAACTTAACCCCTAAACCTTAAAAACAATTAAATAAATACTTAGACCTTATACCCAAAGAAACCCTAAACCCTTCCGCCTAAACCTTAAGGCTAAACCCTAAGAAACTCTAAAATTAAGTAATAAAAAAAATCCTAAAAGACTTTTAAAACCCTAAACTTTTAAAAACCCAAAACCCTATAAATCCCCTAAGATCTAAGAACCCCTTAATCGTTATAAAGCCATAGAAATCCTAAACACCTTAAAACCCTAAACCTAAATATTACTCTAAACCTAATAGAACACTAGAAAATCTTAAGTCCAAAACCCTAAATCCTAAAAACCCTTAAAAAAACCAAACCCTATAAAATCCTAAACGCTAAATAATATACGCTAAGAAAGTCTAAATCATAGGGCAAAACCTTAAACCCCAAACCATATGGAATCCTAAGAAACCCTAAGCCCTAAAATCCATTTAAACACTTACAACTATAATACCCGGAAAAAAAACCCTTTAAAACCATAAGCCCAAGAAAAAACACTAAACTTAAAATCCTATGCCCTATATTAGGCCTACGTAACCCTAAATCTTAAGTAATCCAAATTCTTAAAAATACCTAAGAAACCCTAAAACATTTAAAAACCTCAATCATAAAATTCATAAAGATAAAAAAAACCTTAAACTCTAAAAAACTCTTAACCTAAAATCCGAAGCCCTAAATCCTAAACCAAGAAACCCTAAGAAATTCTAACTCCTAAACCCTTGTAAACCCTAACACCCTAAAACCTATGATCCTAAACCCTATACCCTAAAAAATCACTAAAAAAACCTAAACCCTAAAAATCACAAAGAAAACCTAAACCCTAAAAAACCTAAAAAAAAATGTCTAAAACCCCTAAACCTAAAGAACCATAAATCCGAAAGTTTAAACCTTGAACCCTAAGCCGTTATAAATCCTAAACCCAAAACCCAAACCCTAAGAAAACCCCAAACCCTAAACCCAAAAAAGCACTAAGAAACCCAAAACCCTAAACAAATGTTAAACCTAACAAACCTAAACCCTATTCTAAAAAAACCCTAAACCTAAAACACTAAACCCTACACCCTAAATGACACCAAAAAAAACGTAGGAGACCTTAAATGTTCAATTCAAACCCTAAGAAACCTAAACCCTAAACCTTAGGGATAAACCCCCAACCCTAAGCCTTATGAAACTCTAAGAAGCCCTAAATCCTAAAAAATACTAAATCCTAAGAAAACCTTCAAAACTAAATCGTACACCCAAAATGATCCAAAAAAAACCTAGGAGACCTTAAATGTTAAACACAAATCCTAAGAAAATTAAACCCTAAACATTAGGGATAAACCCCCAACCCTAAGCCTTATGAAACTCTAAGAAGCCCTAAACTCTAAGAAATCCTAAATCCTAAATCCTAAGAAAACTAAACACTAAAACACAACAAAAAAAACTTTAAAAACTCTAAACCTAAAAATTCTTAAACCTAACAAACTTAAACCCTAAACCATTGAAAAACCCTAATGCTAAACACTAATCCATATACCCTAAATGACCCAAAAAAAAATCTAGGAGACCTTAAATGTTAAACTCAAACCCTAAGAAACACAAACCTTAAACCTTAGGGATAAACCCCCAGCCCTAAGCCTTATGAAACTCTAAGAAGCCCTAAATCCTAAGAAAACCTAAACACTAAACCCAACACCCTAAATGACCCAAAAAAAACCTAGAAGACCTTAAATGTTAAACTCAAATCCTAAGAAAATTAAACCCTAAAGCTTAGGAATAAACCCCCAACCCTAAGCCTTATGAAACTCTACGAAGCCCTAAACTCTAATAAATCCTAAATCCTATTAAAACCTAACCCCTAAAAAACATTAAAACCCTAAAACTAAAAATCCCGAAAACAAACCTTAAAAACCCTAAAAAAATTCCTTAATCTAAAACCCCAAGTCCTAAACCCTTAGAGATCATATATCGTAAAACCAATAATGATCCTAAAAAATCTTTAACAATCCTAAATTGAAAAAGACCCCTGACCGATTTTTTTTTATAAAAACTTAAGCTCTAAACCCTAACCTAAAAACCCTTAACCAAATACCTAAACTCTTCTTAATAATGCTCAGATTATATCATTGTTCAACATGCTCTATTCAGTTATATATATTTGTTCAGCTTTATCATGTCATGCTTGCTCAGAATCTTTCAACTACTGATACATAGTCTACGCTACATCTTCTCTTAATGTAGGTTCAGGTCCTTAACATTCAGATCACGCGCAGATAGGTTCCCGATACGTAATCAGCAATATCAGTGGTGAGTCCTCGTTTTTCTAGGACGATTTATATGTTTTATATTCAGTCTTTCATTTTAGTTTCAGTTTTGCTAGAGTTAGTTGGGGGGATGTCCCTACATCTCTAGTCTTTTAGAGGCTTTTTATTCATACATTGTTTTACTCAGTCCCCGAGGTTACCCACTTGACGTAACACGAGACCTAGGATCACGAGTGACCCCAAGCCAACATTGAGTTGGCATATTATAAGCATATGAGATCAACACCTTTAAAAGCCTAAACCTAAGAAATTTGAAATCCCTAAGAAACCCTAAACCCTAAACCTTAGGGAAACTCCAGGACTTATGAAACACCAACAGACCCTAAAGCCTAAAAACACATTTAAAAACACTAAACCTAAAAACACCCTTAAAATCCCTAATCCCTAAAAACTCTAAATTTAAAATCCTAAGCCCAAAACCTAAAGAAACCCTAAGCCGTAAGAACCCCTAAACAGTAAAAAATCATAACAATCTTGAAAACCCCTTTTAAAATCCTAAACTTAAAAAAATTCAACAAAAACTTAAGCCCTAAACCTTAAAAACACTTAAATAAATACTTAGACCTTATACCAAAAGAAACCCTAAACCCTTCCGACTAAATCTCAAGGCTAAACCCTATGAAACCCAAAATTTTAAGAATTAAAAAAAACCCAAAACCCTAAAAACCCCTAAGATCTAAGAACCCTTTAAAACCCTAAAACTAAACCTTAAGGCTAAACCCTAAGAAAACCTAAACTTTAAGATATAAAAAAAACCCTACAAGACTTTTAAAACCCTAAACTTTCTAAAAACCCAAAACCCTAAAAACCCTATAAATCCCCTAAGATCTAAGAACCCCTTAATCGTTAAAAAATCATATAAATCCTAAACACATTAAAACCCTAAACCTAAATATTACTTTAAACCTAATAGAACACTAGAAAATCTTAAGCCCAGAACCCTAAATCCTAGAAACCCTTAAAAAAACCAAACCCTATGAAATCCTAAACGCTAAATAATATGCCCTAAATGACCCAAAAAAAAATCTAGGAGACCTTAAATGGTAAACTCAAACCCTAAGAAACCCAAACCTTAAACCTTAGGGATAAACCCCCAGCCCTAAGCCTTATGAAACTCTAAGAATCCCTAAATCCTAAAGAATCCTAAATCCTAAGAAAACCTAAACACTAAACCCTACACCCTAAATGACCCAAAAAAAACCTAGGAGACCTTAAATGTTAAACTCAAATCCTAAGAAAATTAAACCCTAAAGCTTAGGGATAAACCCCCAACCCTAAGCCTTATGAAACTCTAAGAAGCCCTAAACTCTAAGAAATCCTAAATCCTAATAAAACCAAACCCCTAAAAACTTTTAAAACCCTAAAATTAAAAATCCCGAAAACAAACCTTAAAAACCATAAAAAAATTCCTTAATCTAAAACCCCAAGTCCAAAACCCTTAGAGCTCATATATCGTAAAACCAATAATGATGCTAAAAAATCTTTAACAATCCTAAATTGAAAAAAATTCCTGACCGAATTTTTTTTATAAAAACTTAAGCTCTAAACCCTAACCTAAAAACCCTTAACCAAATACCTAAACTCTTCTTAATAATTCTCAGATTATATCATTGTTCAATATGCTCTATTCAGTTATATATATTTGTTCAGCTTTATCATGTCATGCTTGCTCAGAATCTTTCAACTACTGATACATAGTCTACGCTACATCTTCTCTTAATGTAGGTTCAGGTCCTTAACATTCAGATCACTCGGAGATCCGTTCCCGATACGTATTCAGTAATATCAGTGGTGAGTCCTCATTTTTCTAGGACGATTTATATGTTTTCTATTCAGTCTTTCATTTTACTTTCAGCTTTGCTAGAGTTAGTTGGGGGCATGTCCCAGCATCTCTAGTCTTTTAGAGTCTTTTTATTCATACATTTTTTTGTCACTCCCCAAGGTTACCCACTTGACGCAACACGAGACCTGGGATCCCGAGTGACCCCAAGCTAACATTGAGTTGGCATATCATAAGCATATTAGATCAACACCTTTAAAAGCCTAAACCTAGGAAATCTGAAATTCCTAAGAAACCCTAAACCCTAAACCTTAGGGAAACCCCAGGATTTATGAAACACCAACAGACCCTAAAGCCTTAAAACACCTTTAAAAACACCCTTAAAATCCCTAATCCCTAAAAATACTAAATTTAAAATCCTAATCCCTAAACCCAAAGAAACCCTAAGCCATAAGAACCCCTAAACAGTAAAAAATCATAACAATCTTGAAAACCCCTTTTAAAATCCTAAATCTAAAAAATTCAACAAAAACATAAGCCCTAAACCTTAAAAACCCTTAAATAAATACTTAGACCTTATACCCAAAGAAACCCTAAACCCTTCCGCCTAAACCTTAAGGCTAAACCCTAAGAAACTCTAAACTTTAAGAAATAAAAAAAAACCCTAAAGGAGTTTTCAAACCCTAAACTTTTAAAAACCCAAAACCCTATAAATCTCCTAAGATCTAAGAACCCCTTAATCGTTAAAAAACCATAGAAATTCTAAACACCTTAAAACCCTAAACCTAAATATTACTCTAAACATAACAGAACACTAGAAAATCTTCAGCCCAAAACCCTAGATCCTAAAAACCCTTAAAAAAACCAAACCATAAGAAATCCTAAACGCTAAATAATATACCCTAAGAAACTCTAAATCCTTAACTCTAGATCATAGGGCTAAACCTTAAACCCCAAACCATATGGAATACTAAGAAACCCCAAAATCCTAAAATCAAATTAAACACCTACAACTATAATACCCGGAAAATAAAAACCCTTTAAAACCATAAGCCCTAGAAAAAACCCTAAACTTAAAATCCTATGCCCTATATTAGGCCTACGTAACCCTAAATCTTAAGAAATCCAAAATCTTAAAAATACCTAAGAAACCCTAAAACATTGAAAAACCTTAATCATAAAAATAAAAAAAACCAAAAACTCCAAAAAACTCTTAACCTAAAATCCGAAGTCCTAAATCCTAAACCAAGAAACCCTAAGAAACTCTAACTCTTAAACCCTTATAGACCCTAATACCCTAAAACCTATGATCCTAAATCCTAAACCCTAAAAAATCACTAAGAAAACCTAAACCATAAAAATGACTACGAAAACCTAAACCCTAAAAAACCTAAAAAAAATATTCTAAAACCCCTAAACCTACAGAACCATAAATCCAAAACTCTAAACCTAAAATCCTAAACCATTATAAATCATAAGTCCAAAACCCAAACCCTAAGAAAACCCCAAACCCTAAACCCAAAAAAGCACTAAGAAACCGAAAACCCTAAAAAAAACAAAGAAAAACTTTAAAAACATTAAAACCTAGAAAACCTATAAAAAATCTGGAACCTAACAAACCTAAACCCTATTCTAGAAAAACCCTATACCTAAACCACTAAACCTTACACCCTAAATGACCCAAAAAAAGGTGGGAGACCTTAAATGTTCAATTCAAACACTAAGAAACCTAAACCCTAAACTTTAGGGATAAACCCCCAACCCTAAGCCTTGTGAAACTATAAGAAGCCCTAAACCCTAAGAAATCCTACATCCTAACAAAACTAAACACTAAAAAACTACAAAAAAAACATTAAAAACTCTAAACCTAAAAAATCTTAAACCTAGCAAACCTAAACCCTAAGCCATTGAAAAACCCTAAAGCTAAACACTAAACCGTACACCCTAAATGACACAAAAAAAAAAATCTAGGAGACCTTAAATGTTAAACTCAAAACCTAAGAAACCCAAACCCTAAAACTTAGGGATAAACCCCCAGACCTAAGCCTTATGAAACTTTAAGAAGCCCTAAATCCTAAAAAATCCTAAATCCTAAGAAAGCCTAAACACTAAAAACCTTTAAAACCTAAACACTAAACCCTACACCCTAAACGACTCAAAAAAAACCTAGGAGACCTTAAATGTTAAACACAAATCTTAAGAAAATTAAACCTTAAACCTTAGGGATAAACCCCAAACACTAAGCCTTATGAAACTCTAAGAAGCCCTAAACTCTAAGAAATCCTAAATCCTAATAAAACCTAACCCCTAAAAACCTTTAAAACCCTAAAACTAAAAATCCCGAAAACAAACCTTAAAAACCCTAAAAATAATTCCTTAATGTAAAACCCCAAGTCCTAAACCCTTAGAGCTCATATATCGTAAAAACAATAATGATCCTCAAAAACCTTAAACAATCCTAAATTGAAAAAAACTCTTGACCGATTTTTTTTTAGAAAAACTTAAGCTCTAAACCCTAACCTAAAAACCATTCACCAAATACCTAAACTCTTCTTAATAATGCTCAGATTATATCATTGTTCAATATGCTCTATTAAGTTATATATATTTGTTCTGCTTTATCATGTCATGCATGATCAGAATGTTTCAACTACTGATACATAGTCTACGCTACATCTTCTCTTAATGTAGGTTCAGGTCCTTAACATTCAGATCACGCGGAGATCGGTTCCCGATACGTATTCAGCAATATCAGTGGTGAGTCCTTGTTTTTCTAGGACGATTTATATGTTTTATATTCAGCCTTTCATTTTAGTTTCAGTTTTACTAGAGCAAAGGGCATGTCCCAACATCTCTAGTCTTTTAGAAGCTTTTTATTCATACATTGTTTTTGTCACTCCCCGAGGTTACCCACTTGACGTAACACGAGACCTAGGATCACGAGTGACCCCATGCTAACCTTGAGTTGGCATATCATAAGCATATTAGATCAACACCTTTAAAAGCCTACACCTAAGAAATATGAAATACCTAAGAAACCCTACACCCTAAACCTTAGGGAAACCCCAGGACTTATGAAACACCAACAGACCCTAAAGCCTAAAAACACCTTTAAAAACACTAAACCTAAAAACACCCTTAAAATCCTTAATCACTAAAAACTCTAAATTTAAAATCTTAAGACC
>NC_064288.1:26924417-26927319 GCF_019186545.1 Solanum stenotomum
CTAGAAAAACCCTAAACCTAAAACACTAAACCCTACACCCTAAATGACCCAAAAAAAACGTAGGAGACCTTAAATGTTCAATTCAAACCCTAAGAAACCTAAACCCTAAACCTTTGGGATAAACCCCCAACCCTAAGCCTTATGAAACTCTAAGATGCCCTAAACCCTAAGAAATCCTAAATCCTAAGAAAACTAAACACTAAAAAACTACAAAAAAAACTTTAAACCTCTAAACGTAAAAATTCTTAAACCTAACAAACCTAAACCCTAAACAATAGCAAAACCCTAAACCTAAACACTAGACCCTATACCCTAAATGACCCAAAAAAAATCTAGGAGACCTCAAATGTTAAAATCAAACCCTAAGAAACCCAAACCCTAAACCTTAGGGATAAACCCCCAGCCCTAAGCCTTATGAAACTCTAAGAAGCCCTAAATCCTAAAAAATCCTAAATCCTAAGAAAACCTAAACACTAAAAACCTTTAAAACTAAACCCTACACCAAAAATGATCCGAAAAAAACCTAGGAGACCTTAAATGTTAAACACAAATTAAGAAACTTAAACCCTAAACCTTAGGGATAAACCCCCAACCCCAAGCCTTAAGAAACTCTAAGAAGCCTAAACTCTAAGAAATCCTAAATCCTAATAAAACCCTAACACAATTCCTTAATCTAAAACCCCAAGTCCTAAACCCTTATAGCTCGTATATCGTAAAAACAATAATGATCCTAAAAAATCTTTAACAATCCTAAATTGAAAAAAACTCTTGACCGAAGTTTTTTTAGAGAAACTTAAGCTCTAATCCCTAACCTAAAAACCGTTAACCAAATACCTAAACTCTTCTTAATAATGCTCAGATTATATCATTGTTCAATATGCTCTATTAAGTTATATATATTTGTTCAGCTTTATCATGTCATGCATGCTCAGAATCTTTTAACTACGGATACATAGTCTACGCTACATCTTCTCTTAATGTAGGTTCAGGTCCTTAACATTCAGATCACGCGGAGATCGGTTCCCGATCTGTATTCAGCAATATTAGTGGTGAGTCCTCGTTTTTCAAGGATGATTTATATGTTTTATATTCAGTTTTCATTTTAGTTTCAGTTTAACTAGAGTGAGTTGGGGGCATGTCCCAGCATCTCTAGTCTTTTAGAGGCTTTTTATTCATACGTTATTTTTGTCATTCCCCGAGGTTACCCACTTGACGTAACACGAGACCTAGGATCACGAGTGACCCCAAGCTAACCTTTAGTTGGCATATCATAAGCATATTAGATCAACACCTTTAAAAGCCTAAACCTAAGAAATATGAAATCCCTAAGAAACCCTAAACCCTAAATCTTAGGGAAATCCGAGGACTTATGATACAGCAACAGACCCTAAAGCCTAATAACTCCTTTAAAAACACTAAACCTAAAAACACCTTTAAAATCCCAAATCCCAAAAAACTCTAAATTTAAAATCCTAAGCCCTAAACCCAAAGAAACCCTATGCCGTAAGAACCACTAAACGGTAAAAAATCATAACAATCTTGAAAACCCCTTTTAAAATCCTAAACCTAAAAAATTTATCAAAAACTTAATCCCTACACCTTAAAACCCCTTAAATAAAAACTTAGACCTTATACACAAAGAAACCCTAAACCCTTCCGCCTAAACCTTAAGGCTAAACCGTAAGAAACCCTAAACTTTAAGAAATAAAAAAAACCCTACAAGACTTTTAAAACCCTAAACTTTTAAAAACACAAAACCCTAAAAACCCTATAAATCCCCTAAGATCTAAGAACCCCTTAATCGTTAAAAAACTATAGAAATTCTAAACACCTTTAAACCCTAAACCTAAATATTACTCTAATCCTAATAGAACACTAGAAAATCTTACGCCCAAAATTCTAAATCCTAAAAACCCTAAAAAAACCAAACCCTAAGAAATCCTAAACGCTAAATAATATACGCTAAGAAACTCTAAATCATAGGGCTAAACCTTAAACCCCAAACCATATGGAATCATAAGAAACCCTCAACCCTAAAATCCATTTAAACACCTACAACTATAATACCCGGAAAAAAAACCCTTTAAAACCATAATCCCTAGAAAAAACCCTAAACTTAAAATCCTATGCCCTATATTAAGAAATCCAAATTCTTAAAAATACCTAAGAAACCCTAAAACATTTAAAAACCTTAATCATAAAATTCTCAAACATAAAAAAACCATAAACTCTAAAAACCACTTAACCTAAAATCCGAAGCCCTAAATCCTAAACGAAGAAACCCTAAGAAACTCTAACTCCTAAACCCTTATAATCCCTAATACCCTAAAACCTATGATCCTAAACCCTAAACCGAAAAAATCAGTAAGAAAACCTAAACCCGAAAAATCACTAAGAGAACCTAAACCCTAAAAAACCTAAAAAAAAAAGTCTAAAACCCCTAAACCTACAGAACCATAAATCCAAAACTCTAAACCTTGAACCCTAAACCCTTATAAATCATAAGCCCAAAACCCAAACCCTAAGAAAACCCCAAACGCTAAACCCAAAAAAGCACTAAGAAACCCAAAACCCTAAAAAACAACAAAGAAAAACTTTAAAAACATTAAAACCTAGTAAACCTCTAAAAAATCTTAAACCTAACAAACCTAAACCCAATTCTAGAAAAATCCTAAACCTAAAACACTAAACCCTACACCCTAAATGACCCAAAAAAATGTGGGAGACCTTAAATCTTCAATTCAAACCCTAAGAAACCTAAACCGTAAACCTTAGGGATAAACCCCCAACCCTAAACGTTAGGGATAAACCCCCAACCCTAAGCCTTATGAAACTCTAAGAAACCCTAAACCCTAAGAAATCCTAAATCCTAAAAAAACTAAACATTAAAAAACTACAAAAA
>NC_064288.1:27311242-27381109 GCF_019186545.1 Solanum stenotomum
AAAACTCAGTCCATGTGACCGGTGGAGACGCAGCTGGCCAGGTCTTTAAGTATGTACGCCACCACTGCCTGGCGGGACCTTCTAGCCAGTAAGCGGTGAAGTCTGCTCCTCTCGACTCCACTAAACCCAAAGCCTATAGCCGCTCGTGGCAAGTAAGTAGAAACTCGTGGGCATCTTCACCCACAGTCCCAGAAAACCACGGCGGTGATAGTCTAACGAACACCCCGAGCATCTTCTGCTCCCAAAGTGGCATGACGCCCTCCAAATTGTCAGGATGATCAACCAGTGCCGCTAGCTGCTGAACAACCGGTGCCGCTTGTACAGGCTGGCCCTGCGGTAGTGGAGAGGCTGGAGCTGGGGCCTGCTGCATAACCCCAATGGCAGCTAGTATGTGTACGAGCAACGCCTGTATACCTGGAGCTGCCACAGGCTCAGACAGTGGCTGGGCTGGTCCCTAGCCCATCGGTTGGTGCTGTGCTGGAGCTGTTGGTGGCTCTATCACCAGCTCCAAAGTTTGCTCTCACTTTTGGGCTGATGCTGTAGCTCTGGGATGACCTCGAGGTCAGCCTCTACCCCTAGCAGGGGCCCTAACTCGCGTGCAAGCCATCTCTGTAAAAGAGTGGAACAAGTAAGATTTTCAGAAACCGATAAAACACACAATGCACGACAGTGATACAAAAATGACACATTCTATAGACATCGTGTAGCTTCCCGAAGATAAATAACGAACGTCTCTGTACCGATCTGCAGGACTCTACTAGACGTTAGCTCTGCATAAGTGATATCGACGAACCTGGGGCTCTGATACCAATTTGTCAAGACCCAATTTCTTAGGTCATGATGGCGCCTACTATATGACCCACCAGTAGGCAAGCCGACCCATATCCCGGAACTCGAAGTAATGGGATGTTAGGGTAGAAAACCAACCAATCAATCTAAAATAGTAATAAATACAACAAGAACATGCAATGAACGGGTGGATGCGACTAGACATATATACACAAAATGAATTCCTCCCAAAACCTGGAAGTCACATGTACAGAGCTGCTAACAAAAGTACAAGTCCTAGAAGTGGACCGTAGAAACAAGCTGTCTAAAAAGGCAAAAGACAAGGAAAAGTAAGTACGGAAGGAGACGGGCAAATCCAGTACGTTGTGTGCTCACCCTTGCCTCCGATCACGACCACAACTAGCTTGAATCAACGTCGGTAGCTAGTACTCGGACCTGCATCACGAAAGTAGATGCAGAGTGTAGTATGAGTACCAAAACAACAGGTAACAAGTAGGCATCAGGCCGACTCAGCAAGATAAGCAAAAGTGATTTGAAATGTGAATAAAGGGTCACAATCAAGGGCAACAGAGCAGTAAATGTGGTTATGTATATGAGCGTACGGGCAACAAAGACGAGGAATCTAACTAACTCCGCCGGGCTCCCATAAACCCGACGGGTACGCTCATGCACAATAAAAGAAACCACCTGCACGGACCCCTATAAGCCCGGCAGATGCACTGGCATTTGAAGTAAAAGAATGGAGCTAGAAGGTCGATCACAATATTACCAATTTCCGGACTTTAACTGAACCATTCCCAATTGTACTCCAACATCTCATTATGTCCCGGACTTTAATCTGAACATCTCCAACCTCCAAAACCTCAACCTACATATGAGAGTAATCAAGACTAAATCGAAGCTTCAGTAAATAATTGGGAATGCACCACGTGTAAGTTAGACCACGGACTCGAACCGGGTACTATAGCTAATGAGTCAAACTATATGGTCTAGAACACGGACTCGAACCGGGTGTTGTAGACAAAGGTCGGGCATGGTGGGCTGGACCACGGACTCGAACCGGGTACTGTAGCCAAAATCAGATCACAGGTAAGCTGGACCACGAACTCTAACCGGGTATTTGTAGCCGATAGAAAAGCAGGGCATTATGGATACAAGGTCATAAACTGAGTTACCGCCTAGCTAAGGCTCAGACTATCAGACTCAAGTCTGCTATATTAGTTTACAAGGAGCTGACCGTCCGAAACGACGTAGGAAAAAGCTCTACTCCCCAACGACATCCGAAACCTTGCAAGTCTACGGCAACACTAGTCTAAGCCTAGACTAAGTTCAAACATACTTAAAATCAATATTATCATATACAACACAAGGTATGTATGTTCAATAACATGCTTTCATAATCCAACGATTTGCCGAAATAAGGTCCAAAGTAAGAATTATAGAAATTTAGCATGCTCGACACCCGAACCCCTCCATACTCAAGCATATCAATAAACAATTGCCTAAGCTTCCTCAATCTCAAGAGGGGAAAGCCATAGCCTACGTGAAAGCCGATTACGCGTGCTGCAACTCACGGTACCATAGCTTTTCCCCTCCGAACGGTCTGTAAATGCTTCCCCACTATCAAAAGGTTAATCACCTCGTCATTACGAATATGTTGACACTAAAGTTATATTTTTTGGAGAAGGACTCAAAATTGGGTCTAAAACGGGATTGTGGGACGCACAATTGGAATCCCAAAAATGAATCCGTGAAAACGTCCCAAATGCCCTACTAAATTAATACCCCAAAATTTAGCACAAAAAGATGCCTAAAACATAGCAAATCAGCCCCACCAATTAAATTCAGTAATAAGTCTCGACTGACGACTTGGCAGCCCCTTGATCACCAAATTCTGGAAGAACGACACCCTTTCAACCCAAACAGATTATACCACGACGATCCTTGCGAAAACTCTACAAGTTAGCCTCAAGAATGACTCAATACGGACCTAAGATGATCAAGATCTAATCTTTCCAAGTTCAACAAAAATGTATTCCGAAAATCAATTTGCCACGTCACCACCGCGTTACAATTAAACAACTCTTCAAACATAAATTTTGATATTCCAGACTCGTTCAAAGTCGGAAAAACCAAAACCATATATGGAATCTGATTGGAAATGATATTTCGGACTCAACGGTGCAGTCAAAATTTCCATTGGAGATCATTTCGATGAAAAGGTGGTCCCACACCAAGTATCGTTTTGAGCTAGATTCCACAACGGGCATCTAAAGCCTCGGGAAGTGAACAAAGGGTCGTTCTAGACCAAAATAGTTATTCTGAAGCTAACCTAGCTGTCAAAATTTTCATCTGAGCACGTCTTCCAAGAAGCTTGACCAAAGTCAACTATAGGCCAAATTGCAAGGGCAAAAACGTCAAATGGCCGTAAACTCGTACCGCTTGCCTCGATACTCGTGTTGACTATGCTAGTAGCCAAATTTTGCCATTCCCGAGCTGATGGAATAGTCAGAATTTTATTCTTAGGTCTTTTACCTGAATTTATGACCGAACTTAACTTTTCAAGTTAAAAATCTCCAAAACAGGAAAACGGGCCTAAAACCCAAACGAACGACCAGGCGACCGAGAAGTCAGTGCCTGCAAGTCATAAATGACTTGGGGTTGCTACAAGAACGCTCTAAATGATGGAATGAATGCTTTAATTTAAAAATGACTTGGAGGGTCCTTACAATATCCAATACTAAAGGAACTTTTGTCCGCGAAAGTAAGAGTCAAGAGCTACCTGAAGGCTCAAATAAGGTGGGGAACTGCCCCCGCATCTCATGCTCGGTCTCCTAGGTAGCCTCCTCAACTGGACGATGTCTCCAATGGACCTTAACCACAGAAATGGCTCTGCAACGCAACCATCTGACATCTCTTGCCAAAATAGCAACTGGTTCCTCAATGTATCTCAAATTGTCATACAAGTCAACTGCATCATACTGAATCACATGGGACTCATCTGGAACATACCAGCGCAACATCAAAACATGAAAAACTGGGTGAATAGCTAAAAACGCCATTTCTAAGCTAACTCGTATGCGACTTCCCCAATTGTCTTCAATATCTCAAAAGGACCTATATACTTGGGGTTAAGCCTGCCCCGCCTCCCAAATCTCATCACACCCTTCATGGGCGACACACGGAGGAATACTCTATCACCAACAGCAAATTTCAACTGTCAACGCCTACGGTCTGCATAACTCTGATGTCTACTCTGGGCTATCCAGAGCCTATCCTGAATCACCCTCACATGATCTAAAGGCTCTCGCATAAAGTCTGTACGGCACGGCCTGGGCTGTGTAAACTCAAACCAACCAACTGGAGAGCCACAACGCCTACCATATAAGGCCTCGAATGGGGAATCTAAATACTCTAGTGGTGGATGTTGTTCTACACAAACTCTGCCTCGGGAGCAAAGTCCCGATACATCTTAGTTGTGCCCGGATGAATAGAATATTTGGAGTCATGGGCTTTGGTAAGAATCATCTGAATCAAACTCCCAACTCTTGGAACACCAAGTCTATCACCAAATCTTAAAACCCCAACTAAATATAAGGTAGCCAGGCCGGTGTCACCTCCCAAAACTCGATCTCAAAGTGCCAGTAAGTCTTCATCCTCAAATTGACGGTTGTGAATCCGATCTAGTAGAGATGACTGAGTATCCACATAAGCTAGTACACACCGGGAATCAGAGATATCACGCCGTATCATCAGGTTCGCTAAGGAGTGGATGTCCAAAGCTAATGGTCGCTCCGTAGTAGAAAGAAAGGCTAGACTACCCATATTTATTGCCTTCTGACTTAAGGCATCCGCTACTACATTTGCCTTGCCCGGATGGTAGAGAATAGAAAGGTCATAGTCCTTCAGGAGCTCAATCCAACGACGCTGTCTCGAATTAGGATCCCTCTGGCNTCCCAAAAGTCGATCTCAAAGTGCCAGTAAGTCCTCATCCTCAAATTGACGGTTGTGAATCCGATCTAGTAGAGATGACTGAGCATCCACATAAGCTAGTACACACCGGGAATCAGAGATATCACGCCGTATCATCAGGTTCGCTAAGGAGTGGATGTCCAAAGCTAATGGTCGCTCCGTAGTAGAAAGAAAGGCAAGACTACCCATATTCATTGCCTTCTGACTTAAGGCGTCCGCTACTACATTTGCCTTGCCCGGATGGTAGAGAATAGAAAGGTCATAGTCCTTCAGGAGCTCAATCCAACGACGCTGTCTCGAATTAGGATCCCTCTGGCTAATAATGTACTGAAGCATCCTGTGATAAGTATAGATCTCGCATCGAACTCCATACAGGTAATGCCTCCAAATCTTAAGCGAAAAAATACCGCCGCAAACTCTAAGTCATGAGTGGGGTAGTTGCGCTCGTTCGGCTTAAGCTGCCTCGACGCATAAGCAATAATGCGGCCCTGCTGCATCAGTACAAAATCCAAACCAATGCCGGATGCGTCACAATAAACAGTAAAATCCTCCCCCTCAAATGGAAGAGTTAATATAAGGGCGGTGGTAAGCAACTCCTTAAGCCTCAGAATGCTCCTCTCACACTCCTCATACCACACAAACGGAACATCCTGGCGACTCAACCGAGTCAAAGGCACTGCTATAGTAGAAAATGCCTCAACAAAACGCCTGTAGTAGCCTGCCAATACGACGAAGCTACGAATTTCAGTAACAGAGGTGGGCCTGGCCCAATCACGAATGGCCTTAATCTTAGCGGGATCTACCATAATGACATCCTTAGACACCACGAGTTCCAAAAATGCTACAGACTCATGCAAAAACTCACACTTTGAGAACTTGGCATAAATTCACTGGCCTCTCAAAGTATGGAGCACTATCCTCAAATGCTGCTCATGCTTCTCTCGGCTCCGCGAGTATACTAGAATGTCATCTATGAAGACTACAACAAACGAATCCAAATACGGCCTAAACACCATGGTCATCATGTCCATGAACGCGGGGAGGGGCGTTAGTCAACCCAAAAGACATCAATAGGAACACATAGTGGCCGTAACGAGTCCTAAATGCAGTTTTAGGGACGTCTGCTGCCCTAATCCTCAACTGGTGATAGCCGGATCTTAAATCAATCTTAGAAAATACCACGACACTCTGAAGTTCATCAAATAGATGATAAATCCTGGGCATGGGGTAACGGTTCTTCACCTTCACCTTGTTCAACTGTCTCTAGTCGATGCACAATTGCATAGTACCGTCTTTCTTCTTCACGAAGAGGACTGGGGAACCCCAAGGCGGTACACTAGGCCGAATGAATTCCTTATCTAAGGGACCGTGAATCTGAACACTGAGCTTCTTGAGCTCTACGGGGGCTATACGGTATGGTAGTATAGAAATGGGCTTAGTGCCTGGCTTTACTTCAATAGGAAAGTCAATGTCACGATCATGAGTGAGACCAGGCAGATCGGAAGGAAACACATCTGTAAACTCTCGAACAATAGGTACTGAATCAACGGTAGGACCCTCTCTACTAACATCTCTAACATAAGCTAAAAAAGCCAAACACCCGCTAGCCATCAACCTCTAGGCTAGAACAAAAGATATCACCCCAACTAGCGTGCAATTACAAGGTCCCTGCCACACCACTGGTGGAATATCAGGCATGGCAAAAGTAACGGTCTTGGCATAGCAACCCAAGACCGCACAGTGGGGGGATAACCAATCCATACCCAAAATCAAATCAAAATCCACCATGTCAAGCAAAATGAGATCAACCCTAGTGTCTCGCCTCTGAATAGTCACCACATAGGATCTAAATACCTGATCCACTACTAAAGAATCACCTACCCGGGTCGAAACACGCAACGGCTCAAACAATCGAGGAACACAATAAACAGATATATAAGAATAAGTAGAGCCTGGAACAAAGTGGGCTAGGGCTCCCCTACCCTATGCATCGGCTCTGCCGCCTAACCTGCCTCTTCAGGGACCACCCCATATACCATGGTGACCACCCCTGCGGTCCTGTTCCTGGCCTACGCCTCTAGCTGGAGCTGCTGGCGCTGGCGCATGCCTAGCTGCCTGTAGAGCGGGTAAGGCTAACGTGCGATCGGGAAATTCCCGGGCCCAATGATCTAACTCCCCACACTCATAGCACTCCATGGACTGTCGACTAAGAGCTAGAGGTCGGCTACCCAGGCCAGAAGAACACATCTGTTAACTACTTCGGCCCCGACTTGGACCGGCATTAAAATCAACATGGTGGTGCTGATCACCCTCCGATGTCTGGAGAGGGGCCTGGAAGGGGGGACTAGACTGACCCGACTGAAACCTCTGCTGCGATCTATCATAAGACTCTCTGGGTCTGAAACGACGCCTATCATGGCTATCATCCTGTCTAGCTCTCTTGCCGCTGCCTCCTTGGGGCTCGCGATGGAGCTGCTCAATAATGCGGACATGGTCCACTACATCCAGAAATGAGAGGCCCGCTGAGACTAAAGACTGAGTCTCTATCCGCAACTGTTGTCTCAAACCCCAAACAAAACAAGGAACCCTCTCCTCCTCAGTAGGTAATATCATGGCGGCATGCCTGGAGAGCTCGTGGAATTAGGCCTCATACTTTGAAACTGTCATGGAGCCCTTCTCTAAGCGAGAAAACTGATCTCTGATGGTCCTCAGAATAAACCGAGCCAAGAAGGCTTCTTAAAACTCAGTCCATGTGACCGGTGGAGACCCAGCTGGCCTGGTCTCTAAGTATGTACGCCACCACTGCCTGGCGGGACCTTCTAGCTGGTAAGCGGTGAAGTCTGCTCCTCTCGACCCCACTAAACCCAAAGTCTATAGCCGCTCGTGGGCATCTTCACCCACAGTCCCAGAAAACCACGGCGGTGATAGTCTAAGGAACACCCCGAGCATCTTCTGCTCCCAAAGTGGCATGACGCCCTCCAAATTGTCAGGATAATCAACCGGTGCCGCAAGCTACTGAACAACCGGTGCCGCTTGTACAGGCTGGCCATGCGGTAGTGGAGCGGCTGGAGCTGGGGCCTGCTGCATAACCCCAATGGCAGCTAGTATGTGTACGAGCATCGCCTGTATACCTGGAGCTGCCACAGGCTCAGACAGTGGCTGGGCTGGTCCCTAGCCCATCGGTTGGTGCTGTGCTGTAGCTGTTGGTGGCTCTATCACCAGCTCCAAAGTTTGCTCTCGCTTTTGGGCTGAAGCTGTAGCTCTGGGATGACCGCGAGGTCAGCCTCTACCCCTAGCAGGGGCCCTAACTCCCGTGCAAGCCATCTCTGTAAATGAGTGGAACAAGTAAGATTTTCAGAAACCGATAAAACACACAATGCATGACAGTGATACAAAAATGACTCATTCTAAANCGCTAGCTACTGAACAACCGGTGCCGCTTGTACAGGCTGGCCCTGCGGTAGTGGAGCGGCTGGAGCTGGGGCCTGCTGCATAACCCCAATGGCAGCTAGTATGTGTACGAGCATCGCCTGTATACCTGGAGCTACCACAGGCTCAGACAGTGGCTGGGCTGGTCCCTAGCCCATCGATTGGTGCTGTGCTGGAGCTGTTGGTGGCTCTATCACCGGCTCCAAAGTTTGCTCTCGCTTTTGGGCTGAAGCTGTAGCTCTGGGATGACCTCGAGGTCAGCCTCTACCCCTAGCAGGGGCCCTAACTCCCGTGCAAGCCATCTCTGTAAATGAGTGGAACAAGTAAGATTTTCAGAAACCGATAAAACACACAATGCATGACAGTGATACAAAAATGACTCATTCTAAAGACATCGTATAGCTTCCCGAAGATAAATAACGAACGTCTCCGTACCGATCTGCAGGACTCTAATAGACGTTAGCTCTGCACAAGTGAGATCGACGAACCTGGGGCTCTGATACCAATTTGTCAAGACCCAATTTCTCAGGTCTTGATGGCGCCTACTATATGACCCACCAGTAGGCAAGCCGACCCATATCCCGGAACTCGAAGTAATGGGATGTTAGGGTAGAAAACCAACTAATCAATCTAAAATAGTAATAAATACAACAAGAACATGCAATGAACGGGCGGAAGCGACTAGACATATATACACAAAATGAATTCCTCCCAAAACCTGGAAGTCACAAGTACAGAGCTGCTAACAAAAGTACAAGTCCTAGAAGTGGACTGTAGAAAGAAGCTGTCTAAAAAGGCAAAATACAAGGAAAAGTAAGTACGGAAGGAGACGGGCAAATCCAGGACGTTGTGTGCTCACCCTTGCCTCCGATCACGACCGCAACTAGCTTGAATCAACATCGGTAGCTAGTACTCGGACCTGCATCACGAAAGTAGATGCAGAGTGTAGTATGAGTACCAAAACAACAGGTAACAAGTAGGCATCAGGCCGACTGAGCAAGATAAGCAAAAGTGAATTGAAATGTGAATAAAGGGTCACAATCAAGGGCAAAAGAGTAGTAAATGTGGTTATGTATATGAGCGTACGGGCAACAAAGACGAGGAATCTAACTAACTCCGCCGGGCTCCCATAAACCCGACGTGTACGCTCGTGCACAATAAAAGAAACCACCTGCACGGACCCCTATAAGCCCGGCAGATGCACTGGCATTTGAAGTAAAAGAATGGAGCTAGAAGGTCGATCACAATATTACCAATTTCCGGACTTTAACTGAACCATTCCCAATTGTACTCCAACATCTTATTATGTCCCGGACTTTAATCTGAACATCTCCAACCTCCAAAACCTCAACCTACAGATGAGAGTAATCAAGACTAAATTGAAGCTTCAGTAAAGAATTGGGAATGCACCACGTGTAAGCTAGACCACGGACTCGAACCGGGTACTATAGCTAATGAGTCAACCTATATGGGCTAGAACACGGACTCGAACCGGGTGTTGTAGACAAAGGTCGGGCATGGTGGGCTGGACCACGAACTCGAACCGGGTACTGTAGCCAAAATCAGATCACAGGTAAGCTGGACTGCGAACTCTAACCGAGTATCTGTACCCGATAGAAAAGCAGGGCATTATTGATACAAGGTCATAAGCTGAGTTACCGCCTAGCTAAGGCTCAGAGTATCAGACTCAAGTCTGCTCTATCAGTTTATAAGGAGCTGACCGTCCGAAACGACGTCGAAAAAAGCTCTACTCCCCAACGACATCCGAAACCTTGCAAGTCTACGGCAACACTAGTCTAAGCCTAGACTAAGGTCAAACATACTTCAAATCAATATTATCATATACAACAGAAGGTATGGATGTTCACTAATAACAAGAGTCATGCTTTCATAATCCAACAATTTCCCGAAATAAGGTCCAAAGCAAGAATTATAGAAATTTAGCATGCTCGAGACCCGAACCCCTCCATACTCAAGAATATCAATAAACAATTGCCTAAGCTTCCTCAATCTCACGAGGGGAAAGCCATAGCCTACGTGAAAACCGATTACGCATGCTGCAACTCACGGTACCATAGATTTTCCCCTCCGAACGGTCTGTAAATGCTTCCCCACTATCAAAAGGTTAATCACCTCGTCATTACGAATATGTTGACACTAAAATTATATTTTTTGGAGAAGGTCTCAAAATTGGATCTAAAACGGGATTGTGGGACGCACAATTGGAATCCCAAAAATGAATCCGTGAAAACGTCCCAAATGCCCTACTAAATTAATACCCCAAAATTTAGCACAAAAAGATGCCTAAAACATAGCAAATCAGCCCCACCAATTAAAATCAGTAATAAGTCTCGACTGACGACTTGGCAGCCCCTTGATCACCAAATTCTGGAAGAACGACACCCTTTCAACCCAAACAGATTATACCACGACGATCCTTGCGAAAACTCTACAAGTTAGCCTCAAGAATGACTCAATACGGACCTAAGATGATCAAGATCTAATCTTTCCAGGTTCAACAAAAATGTATTTCGAAAATCAATTTGCCACGTCACCACCGCGTTACAATTAAACAACTCTTCAAACATAAATTTTGATATTCCAGACTCGTTCAAAGTCGGAAAAACCAAAACCATATATGGAATCTGATTGGAAATAATATTTCGGACTCAACGGTGCAGTCAAAATTTCCATTGGAGAACATTTCGATGAAAAGGTGGTCCCACACCAAGTATCGTTTTGAGCTAGATTCCACAACGGGCATCTAAAGCCTCGGGAAGTGAACAAAGGGTCGTTCTAAACCAAAATAGATATTCTGAAGCTAACCTAGCTGTCAAAATTTTCATCTGAGCACGTCTTCCGAGAAGGTTGACCAAAGTCAACTATTGGCCAAATTACAAGGGCAAAAACGTCAAACGGCCCTAAACTCATACCGATTGCCTCGATACTCATGTTGACTATGCTAGTAGCCAAATTTTGCTATTTCGGATCTGATGGAATCGTCAGAATTTTATTATGAGGTCTTTTACCTGAATTTATGACCGAAGTTAACTTTTCAAATTATAAAATTTCGAAAACAAGGAAACGGGCCTAAAACCCAAATGAAAGACCAGGCGACCGAGAAGTCAGTGCCAGCAGGTCATAAATGACTTGGGGTTGCTACAGGAACGCTCTAAATGATGGTATGAATGCTTTAATTTTAAAATGACCTGGAGGGTCATTACAATATCCACTACTAAAAGAACTTTCGTCCGTGAAAGTAAGAGTCAAGAACTACCTGAAGGCTGAAATAAGATGGGGAACTGCGCCCGCATCTCATGCTTGGTCTCCCAGGTAGCCTCCTCAACTGGACGATGTCTACAATGGACCTTAACCACAGGAATGGCTCTGGAACGCAACCGTCTGACATCTCTTGCCAAAATAGCAACTGGCTCCTCAATGTATCTCGAACTGTCATCGAAGTCAACTGCATCATACTGAATCACATGGGACTCATCTGGAACATACCGGCGCAACATCGAAGCATAAACAACTGGGTGAATAGCTGAAAAGGTCGAGGGCAAAGCTAACTCGTATGCGACCTCCCCAACTGTCCTCAATATCTCAAAAGAACCTATATACCTGGGTCTAAGCTTGACCCGCCTCCCAAATATCATTACACCCTTCATGGGCAACACATAGAGAAATACTCTATTACCAACAGCAAATTTCAACGGTCGACGCCTACGGTCTGCATAACTTTGATGTCTACTCTGGGCTATCCAGAGCCTATCCTGAATTACCCTCACATGATCTAAAGCCTCTCGCAACAAGTCTGTACCGCGCAGCCTGGGCTATGTAAACTCAAACCAACCAACTAGAGAGCCACAACGCCTACCATATAAAGCCTCGAATGGGGCATCTGAATACTCTAGTGGTGGATGTTGTTGTACACAAACTCTGCCAAAAGAAAATACTGGTCCCACTGACCCCCAAAATCCATAACACAAGCCCGCAACATGTCCTCAAGAACCTGAATCGTGTGCTCCGACTGACCATCAGTCTGTGGGTGGAAAGTTGTGCTAAGGTCAACACGGGTACCCAACTCATCCTGGAAGGTCCTCCAAAAGCTAGTTGTGAACAGTGGGCCCCGGTCTGAGATGATGGAAACAGGCACACCATGAAGACGAACCACATCTCGAATGTAGATACGGGCTAACCTCTCACCACTGTAGAAAGTATGGACAGTAATGAAGTGTGCTGACTTGGTCAATCGATCCACGATGACCCAAATACTATCACGACCACGGGAAGTGCGGGGTAATCCTACAACGAAGTCCGTGGTAATCCTCTCCCATTTCCACTCTGGAATCAGTAATCTCTGAAGCTCGCCACCAGGCCTCAAATGCTCGGCCTTAACCTGCTGACAACTTAAGCAACGCGATACATAATTTGCAATATCTCTCCTCATGCCGCTCCACCAGTAGTGTTGTCTCAAGTCCCGATTAATCATAGTTGTTCCCGGATGAATAGAATATTTGGAGTCATGAGCCTCGGTAAGAATCATCTGAATCAAACCCCCAAATCTTGGAACACAAAGTCGATCACCAAATCTTAAAACCCCATCAAAATCTAAGGTAGCCAGGCCAGTGTCATATCCCAAAACTCGATCTCGAAGTGCCACTAAGTCCTCATCCTCAAACTAACGGCTGCGAATCCGATCCAGCAGAGACGACTGAGCATCCACATAAGCTAGTACATACCGGGAATCAGAGATATCAAGTCGTATCATCCGGTTAGCTAAGAACTGGATGTCCAAAGCTAATGGTCGCTCCGTAGTAGAAAGAAAGGCTAGACTACTCATACTCACTGCCTTCCGACTCAAGGCGTCCGCTACTACATTCGCCTTGCCCGGATGGTAGAGAATAGAGAGGTCACAGTCGTTCAGGAGCTTAATCCAACGACGTTGTCTCGAATTAAGATCTCTCTATCTCATAATGTGTTGAAGGCTACTATGATAAGTATAGATCTCGGATCGAACTCCATACAGGTAATGCCTCCAAATCTTAAGCGCAAAAACTACCGCCGCAAACTCTAAGTCATGAGTGGGGTAGTTGCGCTCGTGCGGCTTAAGCTACCTCGACGCATAAGCAATAACGCGGCACTGCTGCATCAGTACACAATCCAAACTCCTCGCCCTCAACTGAAAGAGTCAATATAGGAGCGGTGGTAAGCAACTCCTTAAGCCTCAAAAAGCTCCTCTCACTTTCCTCTGACCACACAAACGGAACATACTGGCGTGTCAACCGAGTCAAAGGTGCTGCTATAGTAGAAAATCTCTTAACAAAACGCCTGTAGTGGCCTGCCAATCCGACGAAGCTACGAAAATCAGTCACAGAGGTGGGCCTGGACCAATCACGAATGGCGTCAATCTTAGCGGGATCTACCATAATGCCATCCTTAGACACTACGTGCCCCAAAAATGCTACGGGCTCATGCCAAAACTAGCACTTTGAGAACTTGGCATAAGTTCTCTGGCCTCTCAATGTCTGGAGCACTATCCTCAAATACTGCTTATGCTCCTCCCGGCTTCGTGAGTATACTAGAATGTCATCTATGAGCGTGGCAGGGGCGTTAGTCAACCCAAAAGACATCACTAGGAACTAATAGTGGCCGTAACGAGTCCTAAATGCAGTTTTAGGGACTGCCCTAATCTTCAACTGGTGGTAGCCGGATCTTAAATCAATCTTAGAAAATACCACGACACCCTGAAGTTCGTCAAATAGATAATCAATCCTAGGCATGGGGTAACGGTTCTTCACCGTCACCTTGTTCAACTGCCTGTAGTCGATGCACAATCGCAGAGATGACTGAGCATCCACATAAGCTAGTACACACCGGGAATCAGAGATATCACGCCGTATCATCCGGTTCGCTAAGGAGTGGATGTCCAAAGCTAATGGTCGCTCCGTAGTAGAAAGAAAGGCTAGACTACCCATACTCATTGTCTTCTGACTCAAGGCGTCCGCTACAAAATTTGCCTTGCCCGGATGATAGAGAATAGAAAGGTCATAGTACTTCAGGAGCTCAATCCAACGGCGTTGTCTCGAAATAGGATCCCTCTGGCTAATAATGTACTGAAGCCTCCTGTGATAAGTATAGATCTCGCATCGAACTCCATACAAGTAATGCCTCCAAATCTTCAGCGAAAAAATAACGCCGCAAACTCTAAGTCATGAGTGGGGTAGTTGCGCTCGTTCGGCTTAAGCTGCCTCGACGCATAAGCAATAATGCGGCCCTGCTGCATCAGTACACAATCCAAACCAATGCCGGATGCGTCACAATAAACAGTAAAATCCTCCCCCTCAAATGGAAGAGTCAATATAAGAGCGGTGGTAAACAACTCCTTAAGCCTCAGAAAGCTCCTCTCACACTCCTCCGACCACACAAACGGAACATCCTGGCAACTCAACCGAGTCAAAGGCACTGCTATAGTAGAAAATGCCTCAACAAAACGCCTGTAATAGCCTGCCAATACGACGAAGCTACGAATCTCAGTCACAGAGATGGGCCTGGCCCAATCACGAATGGCCTCAATCTTAGCGGGATCTACCATAATGCCATCCTTAGACACCACGTGCCCCAAAAATGCTACAGACTCATGCCAAAACTCACACTTTGAGAACTTGGCATAAATTCGCTCGCCTCTCAAAGTCTGGACCACTATCCTCAAATGCTGCTCACGCTTCTCTCGGCTCCGCGAGTAAACTAGAATGTCATCTATGAAAACTATAATAAAGGAATCCAAATACGGCCTAAACACCCTAGTCATCAAGTCCATGAACGCGGGGAGGGGCGTTAGTTATCCCAAAAGACATCACTAGGAACTCATAGTGGCTGTAACGAGTCCTAAATGCAATATTAGGGACGTCTGCTGCCCTAATCCTCAACTGGTGGTAGCCGGATCTTAAATCAATCTTAGAAAATACCACGGCACCCTGAAGTTCGTCAAATAGATCATCAATCGTGGGCATGGGGTAATAGTTCTTCACCGTCACCTTGTTCAGCTGTCTGTAGTCGATGCACAATCGCATAGTACCGTCCTTCTTCTTCACGAAGAGGACTGGGGAACCCCAAGGCGATACACTAGGCCGAATGAATTCCTTATCTAAGGGACCGTGAATCTGAACACTGAGCTTCTTGAGCTCTACGGGGGCTATACGGTATGGTAGTATAGAAATGGGCTTAGTGCCTGGCTTTACTTCAATAGGAAAGTCAATGTCACGATCATGAGGGAGACCAGGCAGATCGGAAGGAAACACATATGTAAACTCTCGAACAATAGGTACTGAATCAACGGTAGGACCCTCTCTACTAACATCTCTAACATAAGCTAAAAAAGCCAAACACCCGCTAGCCATCAACCTCTGGGCTCGAACAAAAGATATCACCCCAACTAGCGTGCAATTACAAGGTCCCTGCCACACCACTGGTGGAATACCAGGCATGGCAAAAGTAACGGTCTTCGCATAGCAACCCAAGACCACAGAGTGGGGGGATAACCAATCCATACCCAAAATCAAATCAAAATCCACCATGACAGGCAAAACGAGATCAACCCTAGTGTCTCGCCTCTGAATAGTCACCACACAGGTTCTAAATACCTGATCCACTACTAAAGAATCACTTACCAGGGTCGAAACACGCAACGGCTCAACCAACGGCCTGCATCAAATAAGGGAGATGCGGGCTGATGGCATAATAACATTGTACCTGTTATCACATCGTCCGAGGTCTCAGCATCTGCTCTAGCTGGAGCTGCATAAAAGTAGGATTGGGCTCCCCTACCCGTGCATTGGCTTTGCCCCCTAACCTGCCTCCTCAAGGGCCACCCCGTATACCTTGGTAACCACCCCTACGGTCCTCTCCCTGGCCTCCGCCTCTAGCTGAATGTGCTGGCGCTTGCGCATGCCTAGCTGCTTGTGGACCGGGTAAGGCTAACGTGCGATGGGGACATATTCGAGCCCAATGATCTAATTCTTCACACTCATAGTACCCCTGGGACTGTCGACTGAGAGCTGGAGGTCGGCTACCCCGCCCAGAAGAACCCATCTCTAAACTACCTCGGCCTCGACTAGGACTGGCATTAAAACCAATATGGCGGTGCTGATCACTCTCCGATGTCTGGGGAGAGGCCTAGAAGAGGCGACTAGACTGACCGGACTGAAACCTCTGTTGGGATCTATCATAAGACTCTTGCGGTCTGAAACGGCGCCTATCATGGCTATCCTCCTGTCTAGCTCTCTTGCCGCTACCCCCTTAGTCCACGCGATGGAGCGGCTCAATAGTTCAGACATGGTCTACTACATCCAGAAATGAGCGGCCCGCTAAGACTAAAGACTGAGTCTCTATCCGCAACTGTAGTCTCAAACCCCGAACAAAACAAGGAACCCTCTCCTCCTTAGTAGGCAATATCATGGCGGCATGCCTGGAGAGCTCATGGAATCGGGCCTCATACTCTAATACTGTCATGGAGCCCTTCTCTAAGCGAGAAAACTGAACTCTGATGCTCATCGGAATAAATTGGGCCAAGAAGGCCTCTGAAAACTCAGTCCATATGACCAGTGGAGACCCAGCTGGCCTGGTCTCTAAGTATGTACGCCACCACTGCCTGGCGGGACCTTCTAGCTGGTAAGCGGTGAAGTCTGCTCCTTTCGACCCCACTTAACCCAAATTCTGTAGCCGCTCGTGGCAAGTAAGTAGAAACTCATGGGCAACCTCACCCACAGTCCCAGAAAACCTCGGCGGTGATAGTCTAAGGAACACCCCGAGCATCCTCTGCTCCCAAAGTGGCATGACGCCCTCCAAATTGTCAGGCTGATCAACCGGTACCGCTAGCAACTGAACAACTGGTGCCGCTTGTACAGGCTGGCCTTGCGGTACTGGAGCGGCTGGAGCTGGGGCCTACTGCATAACCCCAATGGCAGGTAGTATCTGTACGAGCAACGCCTGTATACCTGGAGCTGCCACAGGCTCGGGCGGTGGGTAGGCTGGTCCCGGGCCCATCGGTTGGTGCTGTGCTGAAGCTGCTGGTGGCTCTATCACCGACTCCAGAGTTTGCTCTCGGTTTTGGGCTGATCCTCTAGCTCAGGCACGACCTCGAGGTCGGCCTCTACCCCTAGCAGGGCCCTACCTCGCGTGCGAGCCATCCCTGTAAAAGAGTGGAACAAGTAAGATTTTCAGAAACCTTTAAAACACACAATGCACGACAGTGATACAAAAATGACACGTTCTAAAGACATCCTATAGCCTCCCGAAAATAAGTAAGAGACGTCTCCGTACCAATCTGCAGGACTCTATTAGACGTTAGCTCTGCACAAGTGAGACCGACGAACCTAGGGGTCTGATACCAATTAGTCAAGACCCAATTTCTCAGGTCATAATGGCGCCTACTAGATAACCCACCAGTAGGCAAGCCGACCTATATCCCGGAACTCGAAGTAATGGGATGTTAGGGTAGAAAACCAACCAATCAACCTAAAATAGTAATAAATATAACAAAAACATTCAATGAACGGGCGGAAGCGACTAGACATATATACACAAAATCAATTCCTCCCAAAACCTGGAAGTCACAAGTACGGAGCTGCTAACAAAAGTACATGTCATAAAAGTGGTCTGTAGAAACAAGCTGTCTAAAAAGGCAAAAGACAAGGAAAAGTAAGTACAGAAGGAGACGGGTAAATCCAAGACGTTGTGTGCTCACCCTTGCCTCCGATCACGACCCCAACTAGCTCGAATCAACGTCGGTAGCTAGTGCTCGGACCTGCATCACGAAAATAGATGCAGAGTGTAGTATGAGTACCAAAACAATAGGTAACCAGTAGGCATCGGGCAGACTGAGCAAGATAAGCAAAAGTGAATTGAAATGTGAATAAAGGGTCACAATCAAGGGCAAAAGAGTATAAATGTGGTTATGTATACGAGCGTACGGGCAACAAAGACAAGGAATCTAACTAACTCCATAGGGCTCCCATAAACCCGACGAGTACCCTCATGCACAATAAAAGAAACCACCTGCACGGACCCTTATAAGCCCGGTTGATGCACTGGCAGTGGAAGTAAAGGAAAGGAGCTAGAAGATCTATGAAAATATTACCAATTTCCGGACTTTAACTGAACCATTCCCAATTGTATTCCAAGATCTCATTACGTCCCGGACTTTAATCAGAACATCTCCAACTTCCAAAACCTCAACCTACAGATGAGAGTAATCAAGACTAAACTGAAGCTTCAGTAAGGGATTGGGAATGCACTACGTGTAAGCTAGACCACGGACTCGAACCGGGTATTATAGCTAATGAGTCAACCTATATGGGCTACAACACGGACTCGAACCGGGTGTTGTAGATAAAGTTCGGGCATGGTGGGCTGGACCACGGACTCGAACCAGGTACTGTAGCCAAAATTAGATCACAGGTAAGCTGGACCACGAACTCTAACCGGATATCTGTAGCCGATAGAAAAACATGGCATTATGGATACAAGGTCATAAACTGAGTTACCGCCTAGCTAAGGCTCAGACCATCAGACTCAAGTCTGTTATATCAGTTTACAATGAGCTAACCGTCCGAAACAACGTCGGAAAAAGTTCAACTCCCCAACGACATATGTAACCTCGCAAGTGTACGGCTACACTAGTCTAAGCCTAGACTAAGGTCAAACATACTTCAAATCAATATTATCATATACAACACAAGATATGGTTGTTCAATAATATCAAGAGTCATGCTTTCATAATCCAACAATTTCCCAAAATAAGGTCCAAAGGAAGAATTATAGAAATTTAGCATGCTCGACACCCGAACCCCTCCATACTCAAGCATATCAATAAACAATTGCCTAAGCTTGTTCAATCTCACGAGGGGAAATCCATAGCCTACGTGAAAGCCGATCACGCGTGCTACAACTCACGGTACCAGA
This sequence comes from Solanum stenotomum, assembly GCF_019186545.1. NCBI lineage: Eukaryota > Viridiplantae > Streptophyta > Magnoliopsida > Solanales > Solanaceae > Solanum > Solanum stenotomum. Next base: position 27,330,395 of record NC_064288.1, read on the forward strand.
GCTTTTCCCCTCCGAACGGTCTATAAATGCTTCCCCATTATCAAAAGGTTAATCACCTCGTCATTACGAATATGTTGACACTAAAATTATATTTTTCGGAGAAGGACCCAAAATTGGGTCTAAAACGGGGTTGTGGATGCACAATTGGAATCCCAAAAATGAATCTGTCAAAATGTCCCAAATGACTTACTAAACTAATACCCAAAAATTTAGCACAAAAAGATGCCTAAAACATAGAAAATCAGCGCCAACAATTAAAATTATTAATAAGTCTTGACTGACGACTTGGCAGCCCCTTGATCACCAAATTCTGGAAAAACAATACCCTTCCAACCCAAACAGATTATACCACGACGATCCTTGCGAAAACTCTACAAATTAGCCTCAAGAATGACTCAATCCGGACCAAATATGATCAAGATCTAACCTTTCAAAGTTCAATAAAAATTTATTCCGAAAATCAATCTGCCACGTCACCACCGCGTTAGAAATCAACAACTCTTCAAACTTAAATTTTGATGTTCCAGACTCGTTCAGAGTCGGAAAAACCAAGACCGTATATGGAATATGATTGGAAATGATATTTCGGACTCAACGGAGAAGTCAAAATTTCCATTGGAGATCATTTCGATGAAAAGGTGGTCCCACACCCAGTATCGTTTTGAGCTAGATTCCACAATGGGCATATAAAGCCTTGGGAACTGAACAAAGGGTCGCTCTAGACCAAAATAGATATTCCGAATCTAACCTAGCTGTCAAAATTTTCATCTGAACACGTCTTCCAAGAAGGTTGACCAAAGTCAACTATAGGCCAAATTGCACGGGCAAAAACGCCAAATGGCCCTAAACTCGTACCGATTGCCTCCATACTTGTGTTGACCATGCTAGTAGCCAAATTTTTCCATTCCGGAGCTGATGGAATCGTCAACATTTTATTCTTAGGTCTTTTACCTGAATTTATGACCGAAGTTAACTTTTCAAATTATAAAATATCAAAAACAGGGAAACGGGCATAAAACCCAAACGAACGACCAGGCGACCCAGCAGTCGTGCCAGACAGAGCCTGGATCGAAGTGGGCTTGGGCTCCCCTATCCTGTGCATCGGCTCTGCCCCCTAACCTGCCTCCTCGGGGACCACCCGTATACCTTGGTGACCACCCCTGCGGTCCTCTCCCTGGCCTCCGCCTCTAGCTTGAGGTGCTGGCGCTTACGCATGCCTTGCTGCCTGTGGAGCGGGTAAGGCTAACGTGCGATGGGGACATATTCGGGCCCAATAATCTTACTCTTCACACTCGTAGTACCCTTGGGACTGTCGACTGAGAGATCGAGGTCGACTACCCCACCTAGAAGAACCCATCTGTGAACTACCTCGGCCCCAACTAGGACCGGCACTAAAACCTATATGGCGGTGCTGATCACTCTCCGATGTCTGGGGAGAGGCCTGGAAGGGGCGACTAGACTAACCTGACTGAAACCTCTATTGGGATCTATCATAAGACTCTTGCGGTCTGAAACGGCGCCTATCATGGTTATCCTCCTGTCTAGCTCTCTTGTCGCTACCCCCTTGGGCCACGCGACGGAGCTGCTCAATAGTGCAGACATGGTCCACTACATCCAGAAATGAGCGGCCCGCTGAGACTAAAAACTGAGTCTCTATCCACAACTGTAGTCTCAAACTCCGAACAAAACAACGAACCCTGTCCTCCTCAATAGGTAATATCATGGCGGCATGCCTGGAGAGATCGTGGAAGCAGGCCTCATACTCTAAAACTGTCATGGAGCCCTTCTCTAAACGAGAAAACTGATCTCTAATGGTCCTTAGAATAAATCGGTCCAAGAAGGCTTCTGAAAACTCAGTCCATGTGACCGGGGGAGACCCAGCTGGCCTGGTCTCTAAGTATGTACGCCACCACTGTCTGGCGGGACCGTATAGCTGGTAAGCGGTGAAGTCTGCTCCACTCGACTCCACTAAACCCAAAGTTTGTAGCCGCTCGTGGCAAGTAAGTAGAAACTCGTGGGCATCCTCACCAACAGTCCCAGAAAACCTCAGCGGTGATAGTGTAAGAAACACCCCGAGAATCTTCTGCTCCCGAAGTGGCATGACGCCATCCAAAGTGTAAGGTTGAACAACCGGTGCCGCTAGCAGCTTAACAACCGGTGCCGTTTGTGCAGGTTGGCCCTGCGGTACTGGAGCGGCTAGAGCTGGGGCCTGCTGCATACCCCCAATAGCAGCTAGTATTTGTACGAGTATCGCCTGTATACCTGGAGCTGCCACAGGCTCGGGTTGTGGCTGGGCTGGTCCCGGGCCCATCGGTTGCTACTGTGCTGGAGCTGCTGGTGGCTCTATCACCGGCTCCGGAGCTTGCTCTCGGTCCTGGGCTGGTGTTGTAGCTCTGGCACGACCTCGAGGTCGGCCTCTAACCCTAGCTGGGGCCGTATCTCGTGTGCGAGCCATCCATGTAAAAAAGTGAAACAAGTAAGATTTTCAGAAACCGGTAAGACAGACAATGCACGACAGTGATACAAAAGCGACACGTTCTGAAGACATGTTGTAGCCTCTCGAAGATAAGTAACTGACGTCTCCATACCGATCTACAGGACTCTACTAGACGTTAGCTCTGTACAAGAGAGACCGACGAACCTGGGGCTCTGATAAGAATTTGTTAAGACCCAATTTCTCAGGCCATGATGGCGCCTACTATATGACCCACCTGTAGGCAAGCCGACCCATATCCCGGAACTCAAAGTAATGGGATGTTAGGGTAGAAAACCAACCAATAAACCTAAAATAGTAATAAATATAACAAGAACATGCAATGAACGGGCGAAAGCGACTAGACATATATACATAAAATGAATTCCTCCCAAAACCGGGAAGTCACAAGTACAGAGCTGCTAACAAAAGTACAAGTCCTAAAAGTGGACTATAGAAACAAGTTGTCTAAAAAGGCAAAAGACAAGTAAAAGTAAGTACAAAAGGACACGGGCAAATCTAGGAGGTTGTGTGCTCACCCTTGCCTCCGATCACGATCGCAGCTAGCTTGAATCAACATCGGTAGCTAGTACTCGGACCTGCATCATGAAAATAGATGCAGAGTATAGTATGAGTACCAAAACAACAGGTACCCAGTAGGCATCAGGCCGACTGAGCAAGATAAGCAAAAGTGAATTGAAATGCGAATAAAGGGTCTCAATCATGGGTAAAAGAATAGTAAATGTGGGTATGTACACGAGCGTACGGGTAACAAAGACAAGGAATCTACCTAACTCCGTCGGGCACCCGTAAAACCGACGGGTACGCTCATGCACAATAAAAGAAACCACCTGTACGGATCCATATAAGCTCGCCAGATGCACTGGCATTTGAAGTAAAAGAATGGAGCTAGAAGGTCGATCACAATATTACCAATTTTCGGACTTTAACTGAACCATTCCCAATTGTTATCCAATATCTCATTACGTCCTAGACTTTAATCAGAACATCTCCAACCTCCGCAACCTCAACCTACAGATGAGAGTAATCAAGACTAAACTGAAGCTTCAGTAAGGAATGGACCACGGACTCGAACCGGGTACTATAGCTAATTAGTCAACCTATATGGGCTGAACCACGGACTCGAACTAGGTGGTGTAGACAAAGGTCGGGCATGGGTGGGCTGGACCACGGACTCGAACCGGGTACTGTAGCTAAAATCAGATTACATGTAAGCTGGACCACAGACTCTAACCGGGTATATGTAGCCGATAGAAAAGCAAGGCATTATGGATAAAAGGTCATAAGCTGAGTTACCGCCTAACTAAGACTCAGACTATCAGACTCAAGTCTGCAATATCAGTTTACACGTAGCTGACCGTCCAGAACGACGTCGGAAAAAGCTCTACTCCCCAAAGACATCCGAAACCTCTCAAGTCTATGGCAACACTAGTCTAAGCCTAGACTAAGGCCCAACATACATCAAATAAATATTATCATATACACCACAAGGTATGGACGTTCAGTAATATCAAGAGTCATGCTTTCATAATCCAACATTTCCCGAAATAAGGTCCAAGGCAAGAATTATAAAAATTTAGCATGCTCGACACCCGAACCCCTCCATACTCCAGTATATCAATAAATAATTGCCTAAACATGCTCAATCTCATGAGGGGAAAGCCATAGCCTACCTGAAAGCCGATCACGCGTGCTCCAACTCACGGTACCGCAGCTTTTCCCCTCCGAACGGTCTCCAAATGCATCCCCACTATCAAAAGTTTAATCACCTCGTCATTACGAATATGTTGACACTAAAATTATATTTTTCGGAGATAGACCCAAAATTGGGCCTAAAAGGGGATGTGGGACCCACAATTGGAATCCCAAAAATGATTTCTTGAAAACGTCCCAAATACCTTGCTAAACTAATACCCCAAAATTTAGCACAAAAAGATGCCTAAAACATAGTTAATCAGCCCCAACAATTAAAATCATTAATAAGTCTTGACTGACAAATTGGCAGCCCCTTGATCACTAAATTCTGGAAAAACGAGACCCTTCAGACCCAAACAGATTATACCACGACGATCCTTGCAAAAACCTCCAGAAGTTACTCTCAAGAATGACTCAAAACGGACCTAAGATGATCAAGATCTAACATTTCAAAGTAAAATTCATTCCGAAAATCACTCTAGCAGTAGCTAAATTCTATTCCTTACCTCAAACGAAGCCTCCCCTCATGTTTCTGAGCTCATTTCTAGATTCCCTACGAAATTCTCTTGAAATTAGCCTTTTGAATCAGCTAATTTGAGCTTAAAATGGAGGAGATATCTATGTTTGAATATGAGGAAAAAAAATGGACGAAAATTGTCCTTAAATCTGGAAATTTCCAGATTTCAACACGTTGCCATGTGGCGTCGCGTGGCTCTGCCACGTCACCACCACGTTAGAATTCAACAACTCTTCAAACTTAAATTTCGATGTTCCGGACTCGTTTGGAGTCGGAAAACCACAAACTATATATGGAATCTGATTGGAAATGATATTTCAGACTCAAAGGTGAAGAAGCAATTTCCATTGGAGATCATTTCGATGAAAAGTGGGTTACAAACCCAGTATCGTTTTGAGCCAGATTCCATAACGGGCATCTAAAACCTCGGGAAGTAAACAATGGGTCGTTCTAGACCAAAATCGATATTCCGAAACTAACCTAGCTGTCAGAATTTTCATCTGAGCATGTCTTCCAAGAAGGTTTACCAAAGTCAACTATAGGCCAAATTGCAAGGGCAAAATCGTCAAAATGGCCCTAAACTCGTACCGATTGCCTCGATACTCGTGTTGACCATGCTACTACCCAAATTTTGCCATTCCGGAGCTGATGGAATCGTCAGAATTTTATTCTTAGGTCTTTTACCTGAATTTATGACCGAAGTTAACTTTAAAAGTTATAAAATCTCCAAAATAAGGAAACGGGCCTAAAACCCAAACGAACGACCAGGAGACCGAGCAGTCAGTGCCAGCAAGTCATAAATGACTTGGGGTCGCTACAGGAACGCTCTAAAAGATGGAATGAATGCTTTAATATAAAAATGACCTGGAGGGTTATTACAATATCCACTACTAAAAGAACTTTCGTCCGCGAAAGTAAGAGTCAAGAGCTACCTGAAGGCTCAAATAAGCTGGGGAACTGCGCCCGCATCTCATGCTCGGCCTCCCAGGTAGGCTCCTCAACTGGACGATGTCTCCACTGGACCTTAAACATAGGAATGGCTCTGGAACGCAACCGTCTGACATCTCTGGCCAAAATAGAAACTGGTTCCTCAATGTATCTCAAATTGTCATCCAAGTCAACTGCATCATACTGAATCACATGGGACTCACCTGGAACATACCGACGCAACATCGAAACATGAAAAACTGGGTGAATAGGTGAAAAGGCCGGGGGCAAAGCTAACTCATAGGCGACCTCTCCAACTGTCCTCAATATCTCAAAAGGACCTATATACCTGGGGCTAAGCTTGCCCCACCTCCCAAATCTCATTACACCCTTCATGGGCGACACACGGAGGAATACTCTATCACCAAAAGCAAATTTCAACGGTCGACGCATACGGTCTGCATAACTCTGAAGTCTACTCTAGGATATCCTGAGCCTATCCTGAATCACCCTCACATGATTTAAAGCCTCTCTCATAAAGTCTGTACCGCGCGGCCTGGGCTGTGTAGACTGAAACTAACCAACTGGTCAGCCACAACGCCTACCATATAAGGCCTTGAATAGGGCATCTGAATACTCTAGTGGTAGCTGTTGTTGTACGCAAACTCTGCAAAAGGCAAATACTGGTCCCACTGACCCCCAAAATCTTAAACACAAGCCCGCAAAATGTCCTCAAAAACCTGAATCGTGCGCTCCGACTGACCATCAGTCTCCGGGTGGAAAGCTGTGCTAAGGTCAACACGGGTACCCAACTCATCCTGGAAGGTCCTCTAGAAGCTAGATGTGAACTGTGGGCCCCGGTCTGAGATGATGGAAACAGGCACACCATGAAGACGAACCACATCTCGAATGTAGATACGGGCTAACCTCTCAACACTGTAGGAAGTATGGACAGGAATGAAGTGTGCTGACTTGGTAAATCGATCCATAATGACCCAAGTACTATCACGACCACAGGAAGTGCGGGGTAATCCTACCACGAAGTCCGTGGTGATCCTCTCCGATTTCCACTCAGGAATCGGTAATCTCTGAAGCTCGCCACCAGGCCTCAAATGCTCGGCCTTAACCTGCTGACAATTCAAGCAAGGCGATACATAATTCACAATATCTCTCCTCATGCCGCTCCACCAGTAGTGATGTCTCAAGTCCCGATACATCTTAGTTGTGCCCGGATGAATAGAATATTAGGAGTCATGGGCCTCGGTAAGAATCATCTGAATCAAACCCCCAACTATTGGAACACAAAGTCGATCACCATTTCTTAAAACCCCATCAAAATCTAAGGTAGCCAGGCCTGTATCCCTCGCAAAACTCGATTTCGAAGTGCCACTAGGTCCTCATCCTCAAACTAACGGCTGCGAATCCGATCCAGCAGAGATTAGTCAGCATCCATATAAGCTAGTACACACCAGGAATCAAAGATATCAAGCTGTATCATCCGGTTAACTAAGGTATGGATATCCAAAGCTAATGGTCGCTCCATAGTAGAAAGAAAGGCTAGACTACCCATACTCACAGCCTTCCGACTCAAGGCGTCCGCTACTACATTCGCCTTACCCGGATGGTAGAGAATAGAGAGGTAATAGTCCTTCAGGAGATCAATCCAACGGCGCTATCTCGAATTAAGATCTCTCTGTCTCATAATGTACTGAAGGCTTTTGTGATAAGTATAGATCTCCCATCGAACTCCATACAGGTCATTCCTCCAAATCTTAAGCGCATAAACTACCGCTGCCAACTCTAAGTCATGAGTAGGGCAGTTGCGTTCGTGCGACTTAAGTTGCCTCGATGCATAAGCAATAGCGCGGCCCTGCTGCATCAGTATACAATCCAAACCAATGCCGGATGCGTCACAATAAACAATAAACTCCTCGCCCTCAACTGGAAGAGTCAATATAGAAACGGAGGTAAGCAACTCCTTAAGCCTCAGAAAGCTCCTCTCACACTCCTCCGACCACATAAACTGAACATCCTGGCGAGTCAATCGAGTCAAAGACGCTGCTATAGTAGAAAATCCCTCAACAAAACGCCTGTAGCAGCCTGCCAATCCGACGAAGCTACGAATCTCAGTCACAGAGGTGGGCCTGGCCCAATCACGAATGGCCTCAATCTTAGCGGGATCTACCATATTGCCATTCTTAGACACCACGTGCCCCAAAAATGCCATAGACTCATGCCGAAACTCACACTTTGAGAACTTGGCATAAAATCGCTGGCCTCTCAAAGTCTGGAGTACTATCCTCAAATGCTACTCATGCTCCTCCCGGCTCCGCGATTATACTAGAATTTCATCTATGAAGACTATGACAAACGAATCCAAGTATGGCCTAAACACCGTAGTGATCAAGTCCATGAACGTGGCAGGGGAGTTAGTCAACCCAAAAGACATCACTAGGAACTCAGAGTGGCCGTAAAGAGTCCTAAACGCAGTTTTAGGGATGTCCGCTGCCCTAATCCTCAACTGGTGGTAGCCGGATCTTAAATCAATCTTAGAAAATACCACGATACCCTGAAGTTCATCAAATAGATCATAAATCCTAGGCATGGGGTAACGGTTCTTCACCGTCACCTTGTTCAACTGCTTGTAGTCGATGCATAATCGCATAGTACCATCCTTTTTCTTCATGGATAGGACTGGGGCACCCCAAGGCGATACACTAGGCTGAATGAGTCCCTTATCTAAGATATCCTGAATCTGAACACTGAGCTCCGCCAAGCAAATCGACAGGAAACACATCTGTAAACTCTTGAACAATAGGTACTGAATCAACGGTAGGACCCTCCCTACTAACATCTCTAACATAAGATAAATAAGCCAAACACCTACGAGCCATCAACCTCTGGGCCCGAACAAAAGATATCAATCCAACTGGCGTGCGACTATAAGAGCCCCGCCACACCACTGGTGGAATACCAGGCATGGCAAAAGTAACGGTTTTGGCATAGCAATCCAAGACCGCACGGTGGGGGGATAACCTATCCATACCTAAAATCAAATCAAAATCCACCATGTCAAGCAAAATGAGATCAACCCTAGTGTCTCGCCTCTGATTAGTCACCACACAGGACCTAAATACCTGATCCACTACTAAAGAATCACCTACCGGGGTCGAAACACGCAACGGCTCAAAAAATTGGGGAGCACAATAAACATATATATAAGAATAAGTAGAGCCTGGATCAAATAAGGTGGATGCGAGCTGATGGCATAATAACACTGTACCTGTGATCAGATCGTCCAAGGTCTCAGCATCAGTTCTAGCTGGAGCTGCATAAAAGTGGGTCTAGGCTCCCCTACCCTGTGCATCGGCTCTGCCCCCTAACCTTCCTCCTCGGGGACCACCCCGTATACCCTGGTGACCACCCCTGCGGTCCTGTCCCTAGGCTCCGCCTCTAGCTGGAGGTGTTGGCGCTGGCGCATGCCTAGTTGTCTGTGGAGTGGTAAGGCTAACGTGCGATGGGGACACTCGCAGGCCCAATGATCTAACTCCCAACACTCATAGCACTCTTGGGAGTGTCGACTGAGAGGTGGAGGTCGGCAACCCCGGCCAGAAGAACCCATATGTGAACTACCTCGGCCCCGACTAGGACAGGCACTAAAACTAATATGGCGGTGCTGATCACCCTCCGATGTTCGGAAAGTGGCCTGGAAGGGGCGACTAGACTGACCCAACTGAAACCTCTGCTGAGATATATCATAAGACTCTCAGGGTCTAAAACGGCGCCTATCATGGCTATCCTCTTGTTTAGCTATCATGCTGTTGCCCCTTTGGGCCTCGCGACGGAGCTGCTCAATAGTGCGGACATGGTCCACTACATCCAGAAATGAGCGGCCTGCTGAGACTAAAGATTGAGACTTTATCCGCAACTGTAGTCTCAAACCCCAAACAAAACAAGGAACCCTCTCCTCCTCAGTAGGTAATATCATGGCGGCATGCTTGGACAGCTCGTAGAATTGGGCCTCATACTCTGATACTGTCATGGAACCCTTCTCTAACCGAGAAAATTGATCTCTGAGTTGATCTCTGATGCTCCTGGAATATATCGGGCCAAGAAGGCCTCTGAAAACTCATTTCATGTGACCGGTGGAGACCCAGCTGACCTGGTCTCTAAGTATGTACGCCACCACTGCCCGTCAGGACCGTCTAGCTGGTAAGCGGTGAAGTCTGCTCCTCTCTACTACACTAAACCCAAAGTCTGTAGCCGCTCGCGGGAAGTAAGTAGAAACTCGTGGGAATCTTCTCCTATAGTCCCAGAAAACCTCGGCGGTGATAGTCTAAGGAACACCCCGAGCATCTTCTGCTCCCGAAGTGGCATGACGCCCTCCAAATTGTCAGGCTGAACAACCGGTGCCGCTAGCTGCTGAACAACCGGTGCCGCTTGTTCAAGTTGGCCCTGCGCTATTGTAGCGGCTGGAGCTGGGGCCTGCTGCATAACCCCAATGGCTGCTAGTATCTGTACGAGTAACGCCAGTATACCTGGAGCTGCCATAGGCTCGGGAGGTGGAAGGTCTAGTCCCAGGCGCATCGGTTGCTGCTGCGCTGGAGCTGCTGGTGGCTCTGTCATCGGCTCCAGAGTTTGCTCTCGGTTTTGGGCTGGTGCTGTAGCTCTGGCACGACCTCGAGGTCGGCCTCTACCCCTAGCTGGGGTGCTACCTCGCGTGCGAGCCATCCCTGTAAAAGAGTGGAATAGGGAAGATTTTCAGAAACCTATATAACATGCATTGCACGACAGTTATACAAAAACGACACGTTATAAAGACATCCTATAGCCTCCCGAAGATAAGTAACGGACATCTCCATACCATTCTGCAGGACCCAATTTGTCAAGACCCAATTTCTTAGGTCATGATGGCGCCTACTATATGACCCATCAATAGGCAAGCCGACCCATATCCCGGAACTCGAAATAATGGGATGTTAGGGTAGAAAACCAACCAATCAACCTAAAATAGTAATAAATATAACAGGAACATGCAAAGAACGGGCGGAAGCGACTAGAAATATATACACAAAATGAATTCCTCCCAAAACCTGGAAGTCACAAGTACAGAGCTGCTAACAAAACTACAAGTCCTAAAAGCGAACTATAGAAACAAGCTATCTAAAAAGGCAAAAGACAAGCAAAAGTAAGTACAAAAAGAGACGGGTAAATCCAGGACGTTGTGTGCTCACCCTTGCCACCGATCACGACCGCAGCTAGCTTGAATCAACGTCGGTAGCTAGTACTCGGACCTGCATCACGAAAATAGATGCAGAGTATAGTATGAGTACCAAAACAACAGGTACCCAGTAGGCATCAGGCCGACTGAGCAAGATAAGCAAACGTGAATTGAAATGCGAATGAAGGGTCACTATCAAGGGCAAAAGAGTAGTAAATGTGGGTATGTACACGAGCATACGGGCAACAAAGACAAGGAATCTAACTAACTCCGCTGGGCTCCCATATACCTGACGAATACGCTCGTGCATAATAAAAGAAACCACCTGTACGGACCCCTATAAGCCCGACAGATGCACTGGCAGTTGAAGTAAAAGAATGGAGCTAGAATGTCTATCACAATATTACCAATTTACAGAGATTAACTGAACCATTCCCAATTGTATTCCAAGATCTCATTACGTCCCGGACGTTAATCAGAACATCTCCAAACTCCAAAACCTCAACCTACAGGTAAGAGTAATCAGGACTAAACTGAAGCTTCAGTAAGGAATTGGAAATGCACCACGTGAAAGCTGGACCACGGACTCGAACCGGGTATTATAGCTAATGAGTCAACCTATATGGGCTGGACCACGGACTCGAACGGGGTGCTCTAGACATAGGTCAGGCATCGGTGGGCTGGACCACGGACTCGAACCGGGTTCTGCAGCCAAAATCAGATCACAGGTAAGCTGGACCACAGACGCTAACGGGGTATCTTTAGCCGATAAAAAATCAGGGCATTTGGGTCTAAACCGGGATTGTGGGACCCACAATTGGAATCCCAAAAACGAATCCTTGAAAACGTCCCAAATACATTACTAAACTAATACCCCAAAATTTAGCACAAAAAGAGGCCTAAAACATAGCAAATCAGCCCCAACAATTAAAATCATTAATAAGTCTTGACTAACGACTTGGCAGCCCCTTGACCTTTCAAAATTCAACAAAAATTCATTCTGAAAATCACTGTAGCAGTAGCTAAATTCGATTCCTTACCTTATACAAAGCCTCCCCTCGCGTTTCTGACCTCACCTCTAGATTCGCCACGAAATTCCCTTGAAATTAGCCTTTTGAATCACCTAATTTGAGCTGAAAATGGAGGAGATATCAATGTTTGAAGATGAGGAAAAAAAATGGACGAAAAATGTCCTTAAATCTGGAAATTACCAGATTTCAAGACGCTGCCACGTGGCGTCGTGTGGCTCTGCCACGTCATCACCGCGTTAGAATTCAACAACTCTTCAAACTTAAATTTCGATGTTCCGGACTCGTTCGGAGTCGAAAAACCATAAACCATATATGGAATCCTATTGGAAATGATATTTCGGACTCAACGGTGAAGACGAAATTTCCATTGGAGATCATTTCGATGAAAAGATTCCACAACGGGCATCTAAAGCCTCGGGAAGTGAACAAAGGGTCGTTCTAGACCAAAATAGATATTCCGAAGGTAACCTAGCTGTCAGAATTTTCATATGAGCAAGTCTTCCAAGAAGATTGACCAAAGTCAACTATAGGCCAAATTGGAAGGGCAAAAACGTCAAATGGCCCTAAACTCGTACCGATTGCCTCGATACTTGTGTAGACCATGTTACTAGCAAGATTTGGCCATTTCAGAGCTGATCGAATCGTTAGAATTTTATTCTGAGGTCTTTTACCTGAATTTATGACCGAAGCAAACTTTTCAAGTTATAAAATCTCCAAAATAGGGAAACGAGTCTAAAACCCAAACGAACGACCAGGCGACCGAACAGTCAGTGCCAGCAAGTCATATATGACTTGGGGTCGCTACAAGAACGCTCTAAACGATGGAATGAATGCTTTAATTTAAAAATGACCTGGAGGGTCATTACAGTATCCACTACTAAAAGAACTTTCGTCCGCGAAAGTAAGAGTCAAGACCTACCTGAAGGCTCAAATAAGCTGGGGAACTGCGCCCGCATCTCATGCTCAGTCTCCTAGGTAGCCTCCTCAACTGGACGATATCTCCAATGGACCTTAACCACTGGAATGACTCTGGAACGCAAGTATGTGACATCTCGGGCCAAAATAGCAATTGGCTCCTCAAAGTATCTCGAACTGTCATCCAAATCGACTGCATCATACTGAATCACATGGGACTCATCTGGAACATACCGGTGCAACATCGAAACATGAAAAACAGGGTGAATAGCTAAAAAGGCCGGGGACAAAGCTAACTCATATGCGACCTCCCCAACTGTCCTCAATATCTCAAAAGGACATATATACCTGGGGCTAAGCTTGCCCGACCTCCCAAATCTCATACACCCTTCATGGGCGACACACAGAGGAATACTCTATCAACAACAGCAAATTTCAACGGTCGACGCCTATGGTCTGCATAACTCTGATGTTTACTTTGGGTTGTCCTAAGCCTATTCTGAATCACCCTCACATGATCCACGATGAACCAAATACTATCATGACCACGGAAATGTGAGGTAATCCTACAACGAAGTCCCTGGTGATCCTCTCCCGTTTACACTCAGGAATGGGTAATCGCTGAAGCTCGCCACCAGGCCTCAAATACTCGGCCTTAACCAGCGGACAACTCAAGCAACGCGATACATAATTCGCAATATCTCTCCTCATGCCGCTCCACCAGTAGTGTTGTGTCAAGTCCCGATACATCTTAGTTGTGCCCAGATGAATAGAATATTTGGAGTCATCAGCCTCGGTAAGAATCATCTCAATCAAACCCCTAACTCTTGGAACACAAAGTCGATCACCGAATCTTAAAACCCCATCTAAATCTAAGGTAGCCAGGCACATGTCACCTCCCAGAACTCAATCTCAAAGTGCCACTAAGTCCTCATCCTCAAACTGACGGCTGTGAATCCGATCCAGAAGAGATGACTGAGGATCCACATAAGCTAGTACACACCGGGAAACAGAGATATCAAGCAATATCATCCGATTAGCTTAGGAGTGGATGTCCAAAGCCAATGGTCGCTCCATAGTAGAAAGAAAGGCTAGACTACCCATACTCACTGCCTTTCGACTCAAGGCGTTCGCTACTACATTCGCCTTGCCTGGATGGTAGAGAATAGAGAGGTAATAGTCCATCAGGAGCTCAATCCAACGGCGCTGTCTCGAATTAAGATCTCTCTGGCTCATAATGTACTGAAGGCTCCTGTGATAAGTATAGATCTCGCATCGAACTCCATATAGGTAATTCCTCCAAATCTTAAGCGCATAAACTACCGCTGCCAACTCTAAGTCATGAGTGGGTTAGTTGCGCTCGTGCGGCATAAGCTGCCTCGACGCATAAGCAATAACGCGGCCCTGCTGCATCAGTATACAATCCAAACCAATGTCGGATGCATCACAATAAACAACAAACTCCTCGCCCTCAACTGGAAGAGTCAATATAGGAGCGGTGGTAAGCAACTCCTTAAGCCTCAGAAAGCTCCTCTCATACTCCTCCGACCACATAAACGGAACATCCTGGCGAGTCAACCGAGTCAAAGGCTCTGCTATAGTAGAAAATTCCTCAAAAGTACGCCTGTAGCAAACTGCCAATCCGACGAAGCTACGAATCTCAGTCACAGAGCTGGGCCTGGCCCAATCACGAATGGTCTCAATCTTAGTGGGATCTACCAGAATACCATTCTTACACACCACGTGCCCCGAAAATGCTACAGACTCATGCCAAAACTCGCACTTTGAGAACTTAGCGTAAAATCACTGGCCTATCAAAGTCTGGAGCACTATACTCAAATGCTGCTCATGCTCCTCTCGGCTCCGCGAGTATACTAGAATGTCATCTATGAAGACTATGAAAAATGAATTCAAGTACGGCCTAAACACCCTAGTCATCAAGTGCATGAACGCGGCAGGGACGTTTGTCAACCCAAAAGACATCACTAGGAACTCATTGTGGCCATAACGAGTCCTAAATGAAGTTTTAAGGACGTCCGCTGCCCTAATGCTCAACTTGTGGTAGCTGGATCTTAAATCAATCTTAGAAAATACCACGGTACCCTGAAGTTCGTTAAATAGATCATCAATCCTAGGCATAGGGTAACGGTTCTTCACCGTCACCTTGTTCAACTGCCTGTAGACGATGCACAATCGCATAGTACCATCTAAGAGATCCTGAATCCGAACACTGAGCTCCGCCATATGGCATGGTGGTATAGAAATGGGCTTAGTGCCCGGCTTTACTTCAATTGGAAAGTCAATGTCACGATCAGGAGGGAGACCAGGCAGATCGGCAGGAAACACATCTGTAAACTCTCGAACAATAGGTAGTGAATCAACGGTAGGACCCTCCCTACTAACATCTCTAACATAAGATAAATAAGCCAAACACCCACTAGCCATCAACCTCTGGGCCCGAACAAAAGATATCACCCCAACTGGCGTGCGACTACAATAGCCCTGCCACACCACTGGTGGAATACCAGGCATGGCAAAAGTAACGGTTTTGGCATAGCAATCCAAGACCGCACGGTGGGGGGTTAACCAATCCATACCTAAAATAAAATCAAAATCCACCATGTCAAGCAAAATGAGATCAACCCTAGTGTCTCTCCTCTGAATAGTCACCACATAGGATCTAAATACCTGATCCACTACTAAAGAATCACCTACCGGGGTCGAAACATGCAACGGCTCAACCAATAGCTCTGGCTCATACTCAATCGAGGAACACAATAAATAGATATATAAGAATAAGTAGAGCCTGGATCAAATAAGGCGGATGCGGGCTGATGCCATAACAACACTGTAGCTGTTATCACATCGTCCGAGGTCTTAGCATCTGCTTTAGCTGGAGCTGCATAAAAGTGGGCTTGGGCTCCCCTACCCTGTGCATCGGCTCTACCCCCTAACCTGCCTCCTCGGGGACCACCCCGTATACCTTGGTGACCACCCCTGCGGTCCTCTCCCTGGCCTCCGCCTGTAGCTGAAGGTGCTGGCGCTTGCGCATGCATAGCTGCCTGTGGAGCGGGTAAGGCTAACGTGCGATGGGGACATATTCGGGCCCAATGATCTAACTCTTCACACTCATAGTACCCCTGGGACTGTCAACTGAGAGCTGGAGGTCGGCTACCCCGCCCAGAAGAACCCATCTGTGAACTACCTCGACCCCGACTAGGATCGGCACTAAAATCAATATGGCGGTGCTGAACACTCTTCGATGTCTGGAGAGAAGCCTGGAAGGGGCGACTAGAATGACCTGACTGAAACCTCTGTTGAGATCTACCATAAGNTTTAACTGAACCATTCCCAATTGTATTTCAAGATCTCATTACGTCCCGGACTTTAATCAGAACATCTCCAACCTCCAAAACCTCAACCTACAGATGAGACTAATCAAGACTAAATTGAAGCTTTAGTAAGGAATTGGGAATGCACCACGTGTAAGCTAGACCACAGACTCAAACCGGGTACTATAGCTAATGAGTCAACCTCTATGGGCTACAACACGGACTCGAACCAGGTGTTGTAGAGAAAGGTCGGGCATGGTGGGCTGGACCACGAACTCGAACCGGGTACTATAGCCAAAATCAGATCACAGGTAAGCTGGACCACGAACTCTAACCGGGTATCTGTAGCTTATAGAAAAGCAGGGCATTATGGATACAAGGTAATAAGCTGAGTTATCGCCTAGCTAAGGCCCAGACTATCAAGACAATCCTTGCGAAAAACTCTACAAGTTAGCCTCATGAATGACTCAATACGAACCTAAGATGATCAAGATCTAACCTTTCAAAGTTCAACAAAAATTCATTCCGAAAATCAATCTGCAACGTCACCACCGCGGTAGAATTCAACAACTCTTCAAACTTAAATGTTGATGTTCCAGACTCGTTAAGAATAGAAAAAACCAAAACCATATATGGAATCTGATGGGAAATGATATTTCGGACTCAACGGTGAAGTCAAAATTTCCATTGGAGATCATTTCGATGAAAAGGTGGTCCAACACCCAGTATCGTTTTGAGCCAGATTTCACAACGGGCATCTAAAGCCTCCGGAAGTGAACAAAGGGTCGTTCTATACCAAAATAGATATTCCAAAGCTAACCTAGCTGTCAAAATTTTCATCTGAGCACGTCTTCCAAGAAGGTTGACCAAAGTCAACTTTAGGCCAAATTGAAACAGCAAAAATGTCAAATGGCCCTAAACTCGTACCGATTGCCTCGATACTCGTATTGACCATGCTTGTAGCCAAATTTTGTCATTCCAGAGCTGATGGAATCGTCATAATTTTATTCTGAGGTCCTTTACCTGAATTTATGACCGAAGTTAACTTTCCAAATTATAAAATCTCCAAAATAGGGAAACGGGCCTAAAACCCAAACGAACGACCAGGCGACCGAACAGTCAGTGCCAGCAAGTCATAAATGACTTGGGGTCGCTACAGGAACGCTCTAAACGATGGAATGAATGCTTTAATTTAAAAATGACCTGGAGGGTCATTACAATATCCACTACTAAAAGAACTTTCGTCCGCGATAGTAAGAGTCAAGAACTACCTGAAGGCTCAAACCAACCAACTGGACAGCCACAACACCTACCATATAAGGCATCGAATAGGGAAACTGAATACTCTAGTGGTAGCTGTTGTTGTAGGCAAACTCTACTTAAGGCAAATACTGGTCCCACTAACCCGCAAAATCCAAGCCCGCAACATGTCCTCAAAAACCTGAATTGTGCGCTCCAACTGACCATCAGTCTGCGGGTGGAAAGCTGTGCTAAAGTCAACACGGGTACCCAACTCATCCTGGAATGTCCTCCAGAAGCTAGATGTGAACAGTGGGCCACGATCTGAGATGATGGAAACAGGCACACCATGAAGACGAATTACATTTCGAATGTAGATACGGGCTAACCTCTCAGTACTGTAGGAAGTATGGACAGGAATGAAGTGTGCTAACTTGGTCAATCGATCCACGATGACCTAAATACTATCAAGACCATGGGAAGTGCGGGGTAATCCTACAACGAAGTCCATGATGATCCTCTCCCATTTCCACTCAGGAATGGGTAATCTCTGAAGCTCGCCACCTGGCCACAAATGCTCGGCCTTAACTTGCTGACAACTATAGCAACACGATACATTATTCGGAATATCTCTCCTCATGCCACTCCACCAGTAGTGCTGTCTCAAGTCCCGATACATCTTAGTTGTGCCCGGATGAATAGAATATTTGGAGTCATGAGCCTCGGTAAGAATCATCTGAATCAAACTCCCAACTCTTGGAACACAAAGTCAATCACCAAATCTTAAAACCACATCTAAATCTAAGGTAGCCAGGCCAGTGTCACCTCCCGAAACTCGATCTCGAAGTGCCACTAAGTCCTCATCCTCAAATTGACGGTTGTGAATCCGATCCAGCAGAGATGACTGAGCATCCACATAAGCTAGTACACACCGGGAATCAGAGATATCACGCCGTATCATCCGGTTAGCTAAGAACTGGATGTCCAAAGCTAATGGTCGCTCCGTAGTAGAAAGAAAGGCTAGACTACCCATACTCACTGCCTTTCGACTCAAGGCGTTCGCTACTACATTCGCCTTGCCTGGATGGTAGAGAATAGAGAGGTAATAGTCCATCAGGAGCTCAATCCAACGGCGCTGTCTCGAATTAAGATCTCTCTGGCTCATAATGTACTGAAGGCTCCTGTGATAAGTATAGATCTCGCATCGAACTCCATATAGGTAATTCCTCCAAATCTTAAGCGCATAAACTACCGCTGCCAACTCTAAGTCATGAGTGGGTTAGTTGCGCTCGTGTGGCTTAAGCTGCCTCGACGGATAAGCAATAACGCGGCCCTGCTGCATCAGTATACAATCCAAACCAATGTCGGATGCATCACAATAAACAACAAACTCCTCTCCCTCAACTGGAAGAGTCAATATAGGAGCGGTGGTAAGCAACTCCTTAAGCCTCAGAAAGCTCCTCTCATACTACTCCGACCACATAAACGGAACATCCTGGCAAGTCAACCGAGTCAAAGGCTCTGCTATAGTAGAAAATTCCTCAAAAGAACGCCTGTAGCAAACTGCCAATCCGACGAAGCTACGAATCTCAGTCACAGAGCTGGGCCTGGCCCAATCACGAAAGGTCTCAATCTTAGTGGGATCTACCAGAATACCATTCTTACACACCACGTGCCCCGAAAATGCTACAGACTCATGCCAAAACTCGCACTTTGAGAACTTAGCGTAAAATCGCTGGCCTATCAAAGTCTGGAGCACTATACTCAAATGCTGCTCATGCTCCTCTCGGCTCCGCGAGTATACTAGAATGTCATCTATGAAGACTATGAAAAATGAATTCAAGTACGGCCTAAACACCCTAGTCATCAAGTCCATGAACGCGGCAGGGACGTTTGTCAACCCAAAAGACATCACTAGGAACTCATTGTGGCCATAACGAGTCCTAAATGAAGTTTTAAGGACGTCCGCTGCCCTAATGCTCAACTTGTGGTAGCTGGATCTTAAATCAATCTTAGAAAATACCACGGTACCCTGAAGTTCGTTAAATAGATCATCAATCCTAGGCATAGGGTAACGGTTCTTCACCGTCACCTTGTTCAACTGCCTGTAGACGATGCACAATCGCATAGTACCATCTAAGAGATCCTGAATCCGAACACTGAGCTCCGCCATACGGCATGGTGGTATAGAAATGGGCTTAGTGCCCGGCTTTACTTCAATTGGAAAGTCAATGTCACGATCAGGAGGGAGACCAGGCAGATCGGCAGGAAACACATCTGTAAACTCTCGAACAATAGGTAGTGAATCAACGGTAGGACCCTCCCTACTAACATCTCTAACATAAGATAAATAAGCCAAACACCCACTAGCCATCAACCTCTGGGCCCGAACAAAAGATATCACCCCAACTGGCGTACGACTACAATAGCCCTGCCACACCACTGGTGGAATACCAGGCATGGCAAAAGTAACGGTTTTGGCATAACAATCCAAGACCGCACGGTGGGGGGTTAACCAATCCATACCTAAAATAAAATCAAAATCCACCATGTCAAGAAAAATGAGATCAACCCTAGTGTCTCTCCTCTGAATAGTCACCACATAGGATCTAAATACCTGATCCACTACTAAAGAATCACCTACCGGGGTCGAAACATGCAACGGCGCAAACTATCAAGGAGCACAATAATAATACTGTACCTATGATCATATCGTCCAAGGTCTCAGCATCTGCTCTAGCTGGAGCTGGATAAAAGTGGGCCTGGGCTCCCCTACTCTGTGCATCGGCTCTGCCCCCTAACCTTCCTCCTCTGGGACCACCCCGTATAACCTGGTGACCACCCCTGCGGTCCTGTCCCTGGCCTATGCCTCTAGCTGGAGGTGCTGGCACTAGCGCATGCCTAGTTGCCTGTGGAGCGATAAGGCTAATGTGCGATGGGGACACTCGCAGGCCCAATGATCTAACTCCCCACACTCATAGCACCCTTGGGGTTGGAGGTCGGCTACCCTGACCAGAAGAACCCACATGTGGACTACCTCGGCCCCGACTAGGACAGGCAGTAAAACAAATATGGCGGTGCTGATCACCCTCCGATGTCTGGAGAGAGCCCTGGAAGGGGTGACTAGACTGACCCGATTGAAACCTCTGCTGAGATCTATCATAAGACTTTCGGGGTCTTAAACGGCGCCTATCATGGCTATCCTTTTGTCTAGCTCTCTTGCCGCTTCCCCCTTGGGCTTCGTGACGGAGCTGCTCAATAGTGCGGACATGGTCCAGTACATCCAGAAATGAGCAGCCCGCAGAGACTAAAGACTGAGTCTTTATCCGCAATTGTAGTCTCAAACCCCGAACAAAACAAGGAACCCTCTCTTCCTCAGTAGGTAATATCATAGCGGCATTCCCGGAGAGCTCGTGGAATCGGGCCTCATACGCTGATACTGTCATGGAGCCCTTCTCTAACCGAGAAAACTGATCTCTGAGTTGATCTCTGATGCTCCTGGGAATAAATCGGGCTAAGAAGGCCTTTGAAAACTCAGTCCACGGTCGAGACCCAGCTGGCCTGGTCTATACGTATGTACGCCACCACTGCCCGGCAGGATCGTCTAGCTAGTAAGAGGTGTAACCGCTCACGGGAAGTAAGTAGAAACTCGTGGGAATCCTCACCCACAGTCCAAGAAAACCTCGGCAGTGATAGTCTAAGGAACACCCCGAGCATCTTCTGCTCCCGAAGTGGCATAATGCCCTCCAAATTGTAAGGCTGAACAACCGGTGCCGCTAGCTGCTGAACAACCGGTGCCGCTTGTTCAGGCTGGCCCAGCGGTACTGGAACGGCTGGAGCTGGGGCCTGCTGCATACCCCCAATGGCAGCTAGTATATGTACGAGCATCGCCTATATACCTGGAGCTGCCATAGGCTCGGGCGGTGCCTGGGCTGGTCTCGGGCCCATCGGTTACTACTGCGCAGGAGCTGCTGGTGGCTCTATCACCAGCTCTGGAGTTTGGTCTCGGTTTAGGGCTAGTGCTGTAGCTCTGGCACAACCTCGAGGTCGGCCTCTACCTCTAGCTGGGGCCCCACCTCGCGTGCGAGCCATCCCTGTAAAAGAGTGGAACAAGTAAGATTTTCAGAAACCTATAAAACACACAATGCACGACAGTGATACAAAAGCGAGACGTTCTAAAGACATCCTGTAGCCTCCCGAAGATAAGTAACGGACGTCTCCGTACCAATCCGCAGGACTCTACTAGACGTTAGCTTTGTACAAGTGAGACCGACGAATCTGGGGCTCTAATACCAATTTGTCAAGACCCAATTTCTCAGGTCATGATGGCGCATACTATATAACCCACCAGTCGGCAAGCCGACCCATATCCCAAAACTCGAAGTAATGAGATGTTAGGAGTACAGAGCTGCTAACAAAAGTACAAGTCCTAAAAGTGGACTATAGAAACAAGTTGTCTAAAAAGGCAAAAGACAAGCAAAAGTATGTACAAAAGGAGACGGGTAAATCCCGGACGTTGTGTGCTCACCCTTGCCTCCGATCACGACCGCAGCTAGCTTGAATCAACGTCGGTAGCTAATACTCAGACCTGAATCACGAAAATAGATGCAGAGAGTAGTATGAGTACCAAAACAATAGGTACCCAGTAGGCATCAGGCCTACTAAGCAAGATAAGAAAAAGTGAATTGAAATGCAAATAAAGGGTCACAATCAAGGGAAAAAGAGTAGTAAATGTGGGTATGTACACGAGCGTACGGGCAACAAAGACTAGGAATCTAACTAACTCCGCCGGGATCCCATAAACCCGACGGGTACGCTCTTGCACAATAAAAGAAACCACCTGCACGGACCCTTATAAGCCCGATAGATGCACTGGCAGTTGAAGTAAAAGAATGGAGCTAGAAGGTCTATCATAATATTACCAATTTCCGAACTTTAACTGAACCATTCCCAATTGTATTCAAGGATCTCATTACATCCTGGACTTTAATCAGAACATCTCCAACCTCCAAAACCTCAATCTATAGATAAGAGTAATCAAGACTAAACTGAAGCTTCGGTAAGGAATTGGGAATGCACCACGTGTAAGCTGGACCACGGACTCGAACCGGGTACTAAAGCTAATGAGTCAACCTATATGGGCTGGACCACGGACTCGAACCGGGTGCTGTAGACAAAGGTCGGGCATGAGTGGGCTGGACCATAGACTCGAACCGGGTACTGTAGCCAAAATCATATCACATGTAAGCTAGACCACGGACTCTAACCGGGTATCTGTAGCCGATAGAAAAGCAGGGCATTATGGATACAAGGTCATAAGTTGATTTACCGCCTAGCTAAGGCTCGGACTATCAGACTCAAGTCTGCTATATCAGTTTACAAGGAGCTGACCATCCGAAACGACGTCGGAAAAAGTTCTACTCCCCAACGACATCCGAAAACTCACAAGTATACGGCAACACTAGTCTAAGCCTAGACTAAGGCCAAACATACTTCAAATCAATATTATCATATACACTACAAGGTATGGATGTTCAATAATATCAGGAGTCATGCTTTCATAATCCAACAATTTCCCGAAATAAGGTCCAAGGCAAGAATTATAGAAATTTAGCATGCTCGACACCCGAACCACTCCATATTCAAGCATATCAATAAACAATTGCATAAACATTCTCAATATCACGAGGGGAAAGCCATGGCCTACCTGAAAGCCGATCACGCGTGCTCCAACTCACGGTACTGGAGCTTTTCCCCTCCTAACGGTCTCCAAATGCTTCCCCACTATCAAAAGGTTAATCACCTCGTCATTACGAATATGTTGACACTAAAATTATATTTTTCGTATACGGACCCAAAATTGGGTATAAAATGGGATTGTGGGACCCACAATTGGAATCCCAAAAACGAATCCGTGAAAACGTCCCAAATACCTTACTAAACTAATACCCTAAAATTTAGCACAAAAAGATGTCTAAAACATAGCAAATCAGCCCCTACAATTAAAATCATTAATAAGTCTTGACTGACGACTTGGCAGCCCCTTGATCACCAAATTCTGGAAAAACGACACCCTTCCAACCCAAACAGATTATACCACGATGATCCTTGCGAAAAACTCTACAAGTAAGCCTCAAGAATGACTCAAAATGGACCTAAGATGATCAAGATCTAACCTTTCAAATTTCAACAATAAATCATTCCGGTAAATTCGATTCCTTACCTCAAACTAAGCCTCCCCTCGCGTTTTTGAGCTCACCTTTAGATTCCCCACGAAATTCTATTGAAATTAGCCCTTTGAATCACCCAATTTGAGCTGAAAATGGAGGAGATATCTATGTTTGAAGATGAGGGAAAAAAAATGGACGAAAATTGTCCTTAAATATGGAAATTTCCAGATTTCAACACACTGCCACGTGGCATCACCACCACGTCAGAATTACACAACTCTTCAAACTTAAATTTCGATGTTCTGGACTCGTTCGGAGTCGGAAAACCACAAACCAAATATGGAATCTGGTTGAAAATGATATTTCGGACTCAACGGTGAAGTCGAAATTTCCATTGGAGATCATTTCGATGAAAAGTGGGTCCTACACCCAGTATCGTTTTGAGCTAGATTCCACAACGGGCATATAAAGCCTCGGGAAGTGAACAAAGGGTCGTTCTAGACCAAAATCGATATTCTGAAGCTAACCTAGCTGTCAGAATTTTCATCTGAGCACGTCTTCCAAGAAAGTTGACCAAAGTCAACTATAGGCCATATTGCAAGGGCAAAAACGTCAAATGACCTTAAACTCGTACCGATTACCTCGATACTCGTGTTGACCATGCTACTAGCCAAATTTTGCCATTCCGGAGCTGATGGAATCGTCAGAATTTTATTCTGAGGTCTTTTACCTGAATTTATGACCGAAGTTAACTTTTCAAGTTATAAAATTTCCAAAACAGGGAAACGCGCCTAAACCCCAAACGACCGACCAGGTGACCGAACAGTCAGTGCCAGCAAGTCATAAATGACTTGGGGTTGCTACAGGAACGCTCTAAACGATGGAATGAATGTTTTAATTTAAAAATAACCTGGAGGGTCATTACAATATCCACTACTAAAAGAACTTTCTTCCGCAAAAGTAAGAGTCAAGAACTACCTGAAGGGTCAAATAAGCCGGGGAACTGCACCTGCATCTCATGCTCGGTCTTCCAAGTAGTCTCCTAAACTGGACGATTTCTCCAATGGACCTTAAACACAGGAATGGCTCTGGAACGTAACCGTCTGACATCTCTGGCCAAAGTAGCAACTAGCTCCTCAATGTATCTCAAACTGTCATCCAAGTCAACTGCATCATACTGAATCACATGGGACTCATCTGGAACATACCAGCGCAACATCGAAACATGAAAAACTGGGTGAATAGCTGAAAAGGCCTAGGGCAAAGCTAACTCATATGCGACCTCCCCAACTGTCCTCACTATCTCAAAAGGACCTATATACCTAGGGCTAAGCTTGCCCCGCCTCCCAAATCCCAATACACCCTTCATGGGCAATACACGGAGCAATACTCTATCACCAAAAGCACATTTTAACTGTCGACGCCTACGGTCTGCATAACTCTGAGGTCTACTCTAGGCTGTCCTGAGCCTATCCTGAATCACCCTCACATGATCTAAAGCCTCTCGCATCAAGTCTGTACCGCATGGCCTGGGCTGTGTAGACTCAAACCAACCAACTAGACAGCCACAACGCCTACCATATAAGGCCTCGAATGGGGCATCTGAATATTCTAATGGTAGTTGTTGTTGTACGCAAACTCTAGCAAAGGCAAATAATAGTCCCACTGACCCCCAAAATCCATAACACAAGCCCGCAACATGTCCTCAAAAACCTGAATCGTGCGCTCCGACTGACCATCAGTCTGTGGGTGGAAAGCTGTGATAAGGTCAACACGGGTACCCAACTCATCCTGGAAGGTCCTCTAGAAGCTAGATGTGAACTATGGGCCCGGGTCTGAGATGATGGAAACAGGCACACCATGAAGACGAACCACATCTCGAATGTAGATACGGGCTAACCTCTCAGCACTGTAGGAAGTATGGACAGGAATGAAGTGTGCTGACTTGGTTAATCGATCCACGATGAACCAAATACTATCACGACCACGGGAAATGCGGGGTAATCCTACAACGAAGTCCATGGTGATCCTCTCCCATTTCCAATCAGGAATGGGTAAAATCTGAAGCACGCCACCAGGCCTCAAATGCTCGGCCTTAACCTGCTGACAGCTCAAGCAACGCGATACATAATTCGCAATATCTCTCTTCATGTCGCTCCACTAGTAGTGCTGTCTCAAGTCCCGATACATCTTAGCTGTGCCCGGGTGAATAGAATATTTGGAGTCATGGGCCTCGGTAAGAATCATCTGAATCAAACCGCCAACTCTTGGAACACAAAGTCGATCACCAAATCTTACAACCCCATCTAAATCTAATATAGCTAGGCCAGTGTCACCTCCCAAAACTCGATCTCGAAGTGCCACTAAGTCCTCATCTTCAAATTGACGGCTGCGAATCCGATCCAGCAGAGATGACTGAGCATCCATATAAGCTAGTACACACCGGGAATCAGAGATATCAAGCCCTATCATCCGGTTAGCTAAGCACTGGATGTCCAAAGCTAAAGGTCGCTCCGTAGTAGAAAGAAAGGCTAGACTACCCATACTTACTGCCTTCCGACTCAAGGCGTTCGCTACTACATTCGCCTTGCCTGGATGGTAGAGAATAGAGAGGTAATAGTCCTTCAGGAGCTCAATCCAACGGCGCTGTATCAAATTAAGATCTCTCTGGCTCATAATGTACTGAAGGCTCCTCTGATAAGTATAGATCTTGCATCGAACTCCATATAGGTAATTCCTCTAAATCTTAAGCGCATAAACTACCGCTGCCAACTCTAAGTCATGACTGGGTTAGTTGCGCTCGTGCGGCATAAGCTGCCACGACGCATAAGCAATAACGCGGCCCTGCTGCATCAGTACACAATCCAAACCAATGCCGGATGCGTCACAATAAACAGTAAACTCCTCGCCCTCAACTGGAAGTGTCAATATAGGAGCGGTGCTAAGAAACTCCTTAAGCCTCTGAAAGCTCCTCTCACACTCCTCCGACCACACAAACGGAACATCC
The DNA here is from genome assembly GCF_019186545.1 of Solanum stenotomum. Lineage (NCBI taxonomy): Eukaryota > Viridiplantae > Streptophyta > Magnoliopsida > Solanales > Solanaceae > Solanum > Solanum stenotomum. The sequence goes on from NC_064288.1 coordinate 27,356,943, forward strand.
TGGTGAGTCAACCGAGTCAAAGGTGTTGCTATAGTAGAAAATCCCTCATCAAAACGGCTGTACTAGCCTGCCAATCCGACGAAGCTGCGAATCTTAGTCACAGATGTGGGCCTGGCCCGATCACGAATGACATCAATCTTAGCGGGATCTACCATAATGCCATCCGTAGACACCACGTGCCCTGAAAATGCTACAGACTCATACGAAAACTCAAACTTTGAGAACTTGGCATAAAGTCGCTGACCTCTCAATGTCTGGAGGACTATCCTCAAATGTTGCTCATGCTCCTCCCGGCTCCGCGAGTTTATTAGAATGTCATCTATGAAGACTACGACAAACAAATCAAAGTACGGCCTAAACACCCTAGTCATGAATTCCATGAACGTGGCAGGGGTGTTAGGCAACCCAAAAGACATCAGTAGGAACTCATAGTGACCGTAACGAATCCTAAATGCAGTTTTAGGGACGTCCGCTGCCCTAATCCTCAACTGGTGGTAGCTGGATCTTAAATAAATCTTAGAAAATACCACGGCACCCTGAAGTTCATCAAGTAGATCATGAATCCTAGGCATGCGGTAACGGTTCTTCACCGTTACCTTGTTCAACTGCTTGTAGTCGATCCACAATTGCATAGTACCGTCCTTCTTCTTCACGAAGAGGACAGGGCACCCCAAGGTGATACACTAAGCCAAATAAATCCCTTATCTAAGAGATCCTGAATCTGAACACTGAGATCCTTGAGCTCTACGGGGGTGAAACAGTATGGTGGTATAGAAATGGGCTTAGTGCCCGGCTCTACTTCAATAAAAAAGTCAATGTCACGATCAGGAGGGAGTCCAGGCAGATTGGCAGGAAACACATCTGTAAACTCTCGAAAAATAGGTACTGAATCAATGGTGGGACCCTCCCTACTAACATCTCTAACATAACCTAATTAAGCCAAACACCCGCTAGTCATCAACCTCTGGGCCCGAACAAAAAGATATCACCCCAACTGGCGTGCGACTACAAGAGTCCTGCCACACCCTTGGTGGAATACCAGGCATGGCAAAAGTAACGGTCTTGGCATAGCAACCCAAGACCACACAGTGGGGGGATAACCAATCCATACCCAAAATCGAATCAAAATCCACCATGTCAAGCAAAATGAGATTAACCCTAGTGTCTCGCCTCTGAATAGTCACCACACAGGATCTAAATACCAGATCCACTACTAAAGAATCACTTACCAGGGTCGAAACACGCAACGGCTCAACCAATAGCTCTGGCTCATACTCAATCGAGGAACACAATAAATAGATATATGAGAATAAGTAGAGCCTGGATCAAATAAGGCGGATGCGGGCTGATGCCATAACAACACTGTAGTTGTTATCACATCGTCCGAGGTCTTAGCATCTGCTTTAGCTGGAGCTGCATAAAAGTGGGCTTGGGCTCCCCTACCCTGTGCATCGGCTCTACCCCCTAACCTGCCTCCTCGGGGACCACCCCGTATACCTTGGTGACCACCCCTGCGGTCCTCTCCCTGGCCTCCGCCTGTAGCTGAAGGTGCTGGCGCTTGCGCATGCATAGCTGCCTGTGGAGCGGGTAAGGCTAACGTGCGATGGGGACATATTCGGGCCCAATGATCTAACTCTTCACACTCATAGTACCCCTGGGACTGTCAACTGAGAGCTGGAGGTCGGCTACCCCGCCCAGAAGAACCCATCTGTGAACTACCTCGACCCCGACTAGGATCGGCACTAAAATCAATATGGCGGTGCTGAACACTCTTCGATGTCTGGAGAGAAGCCTGGAAGGGGCGACTAGAATGACCTGACTGAAACCTCTGTTGAGATCTACCATAAGACTACTGCGGTCTGAAACGACGCCTATCATTGCTATCCTCCTATCTAGATCTCTTGCCGCTGCCCCCTTGGGCCAAGCGACGGAGCTGCTCAATAGTACAGACATGGTCCACTACATCCAAAAATGAGCGGCCCGCTGAGACTAAATATTGAGTCTCTATCCGCAACTGTAGTCTCAAACTCCGAACAAAACAAGGAATCCTCTCCTCCTGGAAAGCTCATGGAATCGGGCCTCATACTCTGATACTGTCATGGAGCCCTTCTCTAAGCGAGAAAACTGAACTCTGATGCTAATCAGAATAAATCGGGCCAAGAAGGCCTCTGAAAACTCAGTCCATGTGACCGGTGGAGACCCAGCTAGCCTGGTCTCAAAGTATGTACGCCACCATTGCCCGGCGGGACCTTCTAATTGGTAAGCGGTGAAGTCTGCTCCTCTCGACTCCACTAAACCCAAAGTTTGTAGCCGCTCGTGGCAAGTAAGTAGAAACTCGGGGGCATCCTCACCCACAGTCCCAGAAAACCTTGGCGGTGACAGTCTAAGGAACACCCCGAGCATCTTCTGCTCCCGAAGTGGCATGACGCCCTCCAAATTGTCAGGCTGATTAACCGGTGCCGCTAGCTGCTGAACAATCGGTGCCGCTTGTACAGGCTGGCCCTGCGGTACTGGAGCGGCAGGAGTTGGGGCCTGCTGCATAACCCCAATGGCAGCTAGTATATGTACGAGCATCGCCTGTATACCTGGAGCTTCCACAGGCTCAGGCGGTGGCTGGGCTGGTCCCGGGCCCATCGGTTGGTGCTGTGATGGAGCTGCTCGTGGCTCTATCACCGGCTCCAGAGTTTGCTCTCGGTTTTGGGTTGATGTTGTATCTCTGGCACGACCTCGAGGTCGGCCTCTACCCCTAACAAGGGCCCTACCTCGCGTTCGAGCCATCCCTGTAAAAGAGTGGAACAAGTAAGATTTTCAGAAATCGATAAAACACACAATGCACGACAGTGATACAAAAACGACACGTTCTAAAGACATCCTATAGCCTCTCGAAGATAAGTAACGGATGTCTCCGTACCAATCTGTAGGACTCTACTAGACGTTAGCTCTGCACAAGTGCGACCGACGAACCCGGGGCTCTGATACCAATTTGTCAAGACCCAATTTCTCGGGTCATGATGGCGCCTACTATATGACCCACCAGTAGGCAAGCCGCCCCATATCCCGGAACTCGAAGTAATGGGATGTTAGGGTAGAAAACCAACCAATCAACCTAAAATAGTAATAAATATAACAATAACATGCTATGAACGGGCGGAAGCGACTAGACATATATGTATAAAATGAATTCCTCCCAAAACCTGGAAGTCACAAGTACAAAGCTACTAACAAAAGTACAAGACCTAAAAGTGGACTGTAGAAACAAGCTGTCTAAAAAGGCAAAAGACAAGGAAAAGTGAGTACGGAAGGAGACGGGCAAATCCAGGACGTTGTGTGCTCACCCTTGCCTTCGATCACGATCGCAACTAGCTTGAATCAACGTCGGTAGCTAGTACTCGGACCTGCATCACGAAAATAGATGCAGAGTGTAGTATGAGTACCAAAACAACAGGTAACCAGTAGGCATCAGGCCGACTGAGCAAGATAAGCAAAAGTCAATTGAAATGTGAATAAAGGGTCACAATCAAGGGCAAAAGAGTAGTAAATGTGGTTATGTACCGTAGCGTACAGGCAACAAAGACAAGGAATCTAACTAACTCCGTCGGGCTCCCATAAACCCGACGGGTACGCTCGTGCACAATAAAAGAAACCACCTGCACGAACCCTTATAACCCCGACAGATGCACTGGCAGTTGAAGTAAAAGAATGGAGCTAGAACATCTATCACAATATTACCAATTTCCGGACTTTAACTGAACCATTCCCAATTGTATTCCAAGATCTCATTACGTCCCGGACTTTAATCAGAACATCTCCAACCTCCAAAACCTCAACCTACAGATGAGAGTAATCAAGACTAAATTGAAGCTTCAGTAAGGAATTGGGAATGCACCACATGTAAGCTAGACCACGGACTCGAACTGGGTACTATAGCTAATGAGTAAACTTATATGGGCTAGAACACCGACTCGAACCGGGTGTTGTAGACAAAGGTCGGGTGTGGTGGGCTGGACCACGGACTCGAACCGGGTACTGTAGCCAAAATCAGATCACAGGTAAGTGGTACCATGAACTCTAACCGGGTATCCGTAGCCGATAGAAAAGCAGGGCATTATGGATACAAGGTCATAAGCATAGTTACCGCCTAGCTAAGGCTCAGACTATCACGACGATCCTTGCGAAAAACTCTACAAGTTAGCCTCAAGAATGACTCAATACGGACCTAAGATGATCAAGATCTAACCTTTCAAAGTTCAACAAAAATTCATTCCGAAAATCAATCTGCCACGTCACCACCGCGTTAGAATTCAACAACTTTTCAAACTTAAATTTTGATGTTCCGGACTCGTTCGGAGTCGGAAAGCCACAATCTATATATGGAATCTGATTGAAAATGATATTTCGGACTCAACGGTGACGTCAAAATTTCTATAGCAGAGCATTCCGATGAAAAGTGGGTCCTACACCCAGTATTGTTTTAAGCCAGATTCCACAACGGGCATCTAAAGCCTCGGGAAGTGAACAAAGGGTCATTCTATACCAAAATCGATATTCCGAAGCTATCCTAGCTGTCAGAATTTTCATCTGAACACGTCTTCCAAGAAGGTTGACCAAAGTCAACTATGGGCCAAATTGCAAGGGCAAAAACGTCAAATGGCCCTAAACTCGTACCGATTGCCTCTATACTCGTGTTGACCATGCTACTAGCCAAATTTTGCCATTTCGGAGCTGATGGAATCGTCAAAATTTTATTCTGAGGTCTTTTACCTGAATTTATGACCGAAGTTAACTTTTCAAGTTATAAAATCTCCAAAACAGGGAAACGGGCCTAAAACCCAAACGAACGATCAGGCGACCGAACAGTCAGTGCCAGCAAGTCATAAATGGCTTGGGGTCGCTACAGGAACGCTCTAAACAATGGAATGAATGCTTTAATTTAAAAATGACCTGGAGGGTCATTACAATATTCCCTACTGAAACAACTTTTGTCCGCGAAAGTAAGAGTCAAGAACTACCTCAAGGCTCAAATAAGACGGGGAACTGCGCCTGTATCTCATGCTTGGTCTCCCTGGTAGCCTCCTAAACTGGACGATTTCTCCAATGGACCTTAAACACAGGAATGACTCTGGAACGCAACCGTCTGACATCTCTGGCCAAAATAGCAACTAGCTCCTCTATGTATCTCAAACTGTCATCCAAGTCAACTGCATCATACTGAATCACATGGGACTCATCTGGAACATACTGGCGCAACATCGAAACATGAAAAACTGGGTGAATAGCTGAAAAGGCCGGGGGCAAAGCTAACTCATATGCGACCTCCCCAACTGTCCTCAATATTTTAAAAGGACCTATATACCTGGGGCTAAGCTTGCCCCGCCTCCCAAATCTCAATACACCCTTAATGGGCGACACATGGAGGAATACTCTATCACCAAAAGCAAATTTCAACTGTCGATGCCTACGGTCTACATAACTCTGAGGTCTACTCTAGGCTGTCCTGAGCCTATCCTGAATCACCCTCACATGATCCAAAGCCTTTCGCATCAAGTCTGTACCGCATGGCATGGGCTGTGTAGACTCAAACCAACCAACTAGATAGCCACAACACCTACCATATAAGGCCTCGAATGGGGCATCTGAATACTCTAATGGTAGCTGTTGTTGTACGCAAACTTTGCCAAAGGCAAATACTGGTCCCACCGACCCCCAAGATCCATAACACAAGCCCGCAACATGTCCTCAAAAACCTTAATCGTGCGCTCCGACTGACCATCAGTCTGCCCGTGGAAAGCAGTGCTAAGGTCAAAACGGGTACCCAACTCGTCCCGGAAGGTCCTCCAGAAGCTAGATGTTAACTGTGGGCCCCGGTCTGAGATGATGGAAACAGGCACACCATGAAGACGAACCACGTCTGGAATGTAGATACGGGATAACCTCTCAGCACTGTAGGAAGTATGGACAGGAATAAAGTGTGCTGACTTGGTCAATCGATCCACGATGACCNGACCACACAAACGGAACATACTTGCGAGTCAACCGAGTCAAAGGCGCTGTTATAGTAGAAAATCTCTTAACAAAACGCCTGTAGTAGCCTGCCAATCCGACGAAGCTACGAATCTCACTCACAAGAGGTGCGCCTGGCCCAATCACGAATGGCCTCAATCTTAGCGGGATCAACCATAAGGCCATCCTTAGAAACCACGTGCCCCAAAACTGCTACGGGCTCATGCGAAAACTCGGACTTTGAGAACTTGGCATAAATTTGCTGGCCTCTCAATGTCTGGAGAACTATCCTCAAATACTGCTCATGCTCCTTCCGGCTCCGCGAGCATACTAGAATGTCATCTATGAAGACTATGACTAACGAATACAAGTACGGCCTAAACACCCTAGTCATCAAGTCCATGAACGTGGCAGGGGCGTTAGTCAACCAAAAAGACATCACTAGGAACTCATAGTGGCCGTAACGAGTCCTAAATTCAGTTTTAGGGACGTCCGCTGCCCTAATCTTCAACTGGTGGTAGCCGGATCTTAAATCAATCATAGAAAATACCATGGCACCCTGAAGTTCGTCAAATAGATAGTCAATCCTAGGCATGGGGTAACGGTTCTTCACAGTCACCTTGTTCAACTGCCTGTAGTCGATGCACAATCGCATAGTACCGTCATTTTTCTTCACGAAGAGGACTGGGGCACCCCAAGGCGATACACTAGGCCGAATGAATTCGTTATTTAAGAGATCTTGAATCTGAACACTGAGCTCCTTAATCAAGCATATCAATAAACAATTGACTAAACATGCTCAATATCACGAGGGGAAAGACGTAGCCTACCTGAAAGTCGATCACGCGTGCTCCAACTCACGGTACCAGAGCTTTTCCCCTCCGAACGGCTCCAAATGCTTCCCCACTATCAAAAGCTTAATCACCTCGTCATTACGAATATGTTGACACTAAAATTATAGTTTTCGGAACAATACCCAAAATTGAGTCTAAAACGGGATTGTGGGATCCACAATTGGAATCCCAAAAATGAATCCGTGAAAACGTCCCAAATGCCTTACTAAACTAATACCCCAAAATTTAGCACAAAAAGATGCCTAAAACATACCAAATCAGCCCCAACAATTAAAATCATTAATAAGTCTTGACTGACGACTTGGCTGCGCATTGATCACCGAATTCGGGAAAAACAACACCCTTCCAACCCAAACAGAATATACCACGACGATCCTTGCGATAAACTCTACAAGTTAGCCTCAAGAATGACTCAAAACAGACCTAAGATGATCAAGATCTAACCATTCAAATTTAAACAATAAATCATTCCGGAAATCACTCTAGCAGTAGTTAAATTAGATTCCTTACCTCAAACGAAGCCTCCCCTCGCGTTATTGAGCTCACCTCTAGATTTCCACGAAATTCTCTTGATATTAGCCTTTTGAATCACCTAATTTGAGCTGAAAATGGAGGAGATATCTATGTTTGCAGATAAGGAAAAAAAATGGACGAAAATTGTCGTTAAATCTGGAAATTTCCAGATTTCAACACGCTGCCACGTGGCATCGCGTGGCTCTGCCACGTCACCACCTCGTTCAGAGTCGGAAAAACCAAAACCATATATGGAATCTAATTGGAAATGATATTTCGAACTCAACGGTGAAGTTGAAATTTCCATTGGAGATCGTTTCGATGAAAAGGTTGTCCCACACCCAGTATCATTTTGAGCCAGATTCCACAACGGGCATCTAAAGCCTCGGGAAGTGAACAAAGGGTCGTTCTAGACCAAAATAAATATTCTGAAGCTAACCTAGCTGTCAAATTTTCATCTGAGCACATCTTCCAAGAAGGTTGACCAAAGTCAACTATAGGCCAAATTGCAAGGGCAAAAACGTCAAATGGCCCTAAACTCGTACGGATTGCCTCGATACTCGTGTGACCATGCCAGTAGCCAAATTTCGCCATTCCGGAGCTGATGGAATCGTCAGAATTTCATTCTGAGGTCTTTTACCTGAATTTATGACCGAAGTTAACTTTTCAATTATAAAATCTCCACAACAGGGAAACTGTCCTAAAACCCAAACGAACGACCAGGCGACTGAACAGTCAGTGCCAGCAAGTCATAAATGACTTAGGGTCGCTACAGGAACGCTCTAAACGATGGAATGAATGCTTTAATTTAAAAATGACCTAGAGGGTCATTACAATATCGACTACTAAAAGAACTTTCGTTCGCGATAGTAAGAGTCAAGAACTACCTGAAGGCTCAAATAAGACGGGGAACTGCGCACGCATCTCATGCTCAGTCTCCCAGATAGCCTCCTCAACTGGACAATGTCTCCAATGGACCTTAACCACAGGAATGACTTTGGAACGGAACGGTCTGACATCTCTGGACAAAATAGCAACTGGCTCCACAATGTATCTCCAACCGTCATCCAAGGTAGCCAGGCCAGTGTCATATCCCAAAACTCGATCTCGAAGTGCCACTAAGTCCTCATCCTAACACTAACGGCTGAAAATACGATCCAACAAAGATGACTGAGCATCCACATAAGCTAGTACAGACCGAGAATCAGAGATATCAAGCCGTATCATTCGGTTAGCTAAGGACTGGATGTCCAAAGCTAATGGTCGCTCCGTAGTAAAAAGAAAGGCTAGACTACTCATACTCACTTTCTTCCGACTCAAGGCGTCTGCTTCTACATTCGCCTTGCCCGGATGGTTGAGAATAGAGAGGTCACAGTCCTTCAGGAGCTCAATCCAACGACGTTGTCTCGAATTAAGATCCCTCTATCTCATAATGTACTGAAGGCTCCCGTGATAAGTATAAATCTTGCATAGAACTCTATACAGGTAATGCCTCCAAATCGTAAGCACAAAAACTACCACCGTAAACTCTAAGTCATGAGTGGGGTAGTTGCGCTCGTGCGGCTTAAGCTGCCTCGACGCATAAGGAATAACGCGGCACTGCTGCATCAGTACCCAACCCAACCAATGCCGGTTACGTCACAATAAATAATAAACTCCTCGCCCTCAACTGAAAGAGTCAATATAGGAGTGGTAGTAAGCAACTCCTTAAGCCTCAGAAAGCTCCTCTCACACTCCTCTCACCACACAAACGGAACATACTGGCGAGTCAACCGAGTCAAAGGCGCTGGTATAGTAGAAAATCTCTTAACAAAACGCCTGTAGTAGCCTGCAAATCCAACGAAGCTACGAATTTCAGTCACAAGAGGTGGGCCTGGCTTTATCACGAATGGCCTCAATCTTAGCGGGATCAACCATAATGCCATCCTTAGACACCACGTGCCCCAAAAATGCTACGGGCTCATGCCAAAACTCGCACTTTGAGAACTTGGCATAAATTCGCTGGCCTCTCAATGTCTGGAGAACTATCCTCAAATACTGCTCATGCTCCTCCCGGCTCCGCGAGTATACTAGAATGTAATCTATGAAGACTATGACTAACGAATCCAAGTACGGCCTAAACACCATAGTCATCCAGTCAATGAACGTGGCAGGGGCGTTAGTCAACCAAAAATACATCACTAGGAACTCATAGTGGCCGTAACGAGTCCTAAATGCAGTTTTAGGGACGTCTACTGCCCTAATCTTCAACTGGTGGTAGCCGGATCTTAAATAAATCATAGAAAATACCATGGCACCCTGAAGTTCGTCAAATAGATAATCAATCCTAGTCATGGGGTAACGATTCTTCACCGTCACCTTGTTCAACTGCCTGTAGTCGATGCACAATCGCATAGTACCGTCATTTTTCTTCACGAAGAGGACTGGGGCACCCCAAGGCGATACACTAGGCCGAATGAATCCGTTATTTAAGAGATCCTGAATCTGAACACTGAGCTCCTTACTCAAGCATATCAATAAACAATTGACTAAACATGCTCAATATCACGAGGGGAAAACCGTAGCCTACCTGAAAGTCGATCACGCGTGCTCCAACTCACGGTACCAGAGCTTTTCCCCTCTGAACGGCTCCAAATGCTTCCCCACTATCAAAAGGTTAATCACCTAGTCATTACGAATATGTTGACACTAAAATTATAGTTTTCGGAAAAGGACCCAAAATTGGGTCTAAAACGGGATTGTGGGACCCACAATTGGAATCCCAAAAATGAATCCGTGAAAACGTCCCAAATGCCTTACTAAACTAATACCCCAAAATTTAGCACAAAAAGATGCCTAAAACATACCAAATCAGCCCCAACAATTAAAATCATTAATAAGTCTTGACTGACGACTTGGCAGTGCATTGATCACTGAATTCTGGAAAAACAACACCCTTCCAACCCAAACAGAATATACCACGATGATCCTTGCGATAAACTCTACAAGTTAGCCTCAAGAATGACTCAAAATGGACCTAAGATGATCAAGATCTAACCATTCAAATTTCAACAATAAATCATTTCGGAAATCACTCTAGCAGTAGCTAAATTCGATTCCTTACCTCAAACGAAGCCTCCCCTCGCGTTTTTGAGCTCACCTCTAGATTCCCATGAAATTCTCTTGAAATTAGCCTTTTGAATCACCTAATTTGAGCTGAAAATGGAGGAGATATCTATGTTTGAAGATAAAGAAAAAAAATGGACGAAAATTGTCGTTAAATCTGGAAATTTCCAGATTTCAACACGCTGCCATGTGGCATCGCGTGGCTCTGCCACGTCACAACCGCTTTAGAATTCAACAACTCTTCAAACTTAAGCTTAGATGTTCCGGACTTGTTCGGAGTCCGAAAACCACAAGCCATATATGGAATGTAATTGAAAATGATATTTCGGACTCAACGGTGAGATCGAAATTTCCATTGGAGATCATTTCGATGAAAAGTGGGTCCTACACCAAGTATCGTTTTGAGCCAGATTCCACAACGGGCATCTAAAGACTCGGGAAGTGAACAAATGGTCGCTCTAGACCAAAATCGATATTTCGAAGCTAACCGAGCTGTCAGAATTTTCATCTGAGCACGTCTTCCAAGAACGTTGACCAAAGTCAACTATAGGTGAAATTGCAAGGGCAAAAAAGTCAAATGGCCCTAAACTCGTAATGATTGCCTCGATACTCGTGTTGACCATGCTACTAGCCAAATTTTGCCATTCCGGAGCTGATGGAATCGTTAGAATTTTATTCTTAGGTCTTTTACGTAAATTTATGACCAAAGTTAACTTTTCAAGTTATAAAATCTCCAAAACAGGGAAATGGGCCTAAAACCCGAACGAATGACCAGGCGACCGAGCAATCAGTGCCAGCAAGTCATAAATGACTTGGGGTCGCTACAGGAACGCTCTAAACGATGGAATGAATGCTTTAATTTAAAAATGACCTGGAGGGTCATTACAATATCCACAACTAAAAGAACTTTCGTCCGCAAAAGTAAGAGTCAAGAGCTACTTGAAGGCTCAAATAAGCTGGGGAACTGCGCCCGCATCTTATGCTCGGCATCCCAGGTAGCCTCCTCAACTGGACGATGTCTCCAATGGACCTTAACCACAGGAATGGCTCTGGAACGCAACCGTCTGACATCTCTGGCCAAAATAACAACTGGTTCCTTAATGTATCTAAAATTGTCATCCAAGTCAACTGCATCATACTGAATCACATGGGACTCATCTAGAACATACCGGCACAACATCGAAACATGAAAAACTGGCTGAATAGCTGAAAAGGTCGGGGCCAAAGCTAACTCATATGCGACCTCCCCAACTGTCCTCAATATCTCAAAAGGACCTATATACCTGGGGCTAAGCTTGCCCCGCCTCCCAAATCTCATTACACCCTTCATGGGCGACACACGGAGGAATACTGTATCACCAAAAGCAAATTTCAATGGTCGACCCCTACGGTCTGCATAACTCTGATGTCTACTCTAAGCTATCCTGAGCCTCTCCTGAATCACCCTCACATGATCTAAAGCCTCTCGCATAAAGTCTGTACCGCGCGGCCTGGGCTGTGTAGACTCAAACCAACCAACTGGACAGCCACAACGCCTACCATATAAGGCCTCGAATGGGGCATCTGAATACTCTAGTGGTAGCTGTTGTTGTACGCAAACTCTGCAAAAGTCAAATGCTGGTCCCACTGACCCCCAAAATCCATAACACAAGCCCGTAATATGTCCTCAAAAACCTGAATCGTGCGCTCCGACTGACCATCAGTCTGCGGGTGGAAAGCTGTGCTAAGGTCAACACAAGTACCCAACTCATCCTGGAAGGTCCTCCAGAAGCTAGATGTGAACTGTGGGCCCCGGTCTGAGATGATGGAAACAGGTACACCATGAAGATGAACCACATCTGGAATGTTGATACGGGCTAACCTCTCAGCACTACAGGAAGTGTGGACAAGAATGAAGTGTGCTGACTCGGTCAATCGATCCACGATGACCCAAATACTATCACAACCACGGGAAGTGCGGGGTAATCCTTCAACGAAGTCCATGGTGATCCTCTCCCATTTCAACTCAGGAATGGCTAATCTCTGAAGCTCGCCACCAGGTCTCAAAGGCTCGGCCTTAACCTGCTGACAACTCAAGCAACGCGATACATAATTCACAATTTCTCTCCTCATGCCGCTCCACCAGTAGTGCTGTCTCAAGTCCCAATACATCTTAGTTGTGCCCAGATGAATAGAATATTTGGAGTCATGGGCCTCGGTATCATCTGAATCAAACCCCCAACTCTTGGAACACAAAGTCGATCACCAAATCATAAAACCCCACCTAAATCTAATATAGCCAGGCCAGTGTCACCTCCCAAAACTCGATCTCGAAGTGCCACTAAGTCCTTATCCTCAAACTGACGGCTGCGAATCCAATCCAGCAAAGATGATTGAGCATCCATATAAGCTAGTACACACCAGGAATCAGAGATATAAAGTCGTATCATCCGGTTAGCTAAAGACTGGATGTCCAAAGTTAATGGTCGCTCCGTAGTAGAAATAAAGGCTAGACTACTCATACTCACTGCCTTCCGACTCAAGGCATCCGCTACTACATTCGCCTTGCTCGAATGGTAGAGAATAGAGAGGTAATAGTCCTTCAGGAGCTCAATCAAACGGCGCTGTCTCGAATTAAGATCTCTCTGGCTCATAATGTACTGAAGGCTTTTGTGATAAGTATAGATCTCGCATCGAACTCCATACAGGTAATTCCTCCAAATCTTAAGTGGATAAACTACCGCTGCCAACTCTTAGTCATCAGTGGGGTAGTTGCGCTCGTGCGACTTATGCTGCCTCGACGCATAAGCAATTACGCGGCCCTGCTGCATCAATATACAATCCAAACCAATGCCGAATGCGTCACAATAAACAGTAAACTCCTCGCCCTCAACTGTTAGAGTCAATATAGGAGCGGTGATAAGCAACTCCTTAAGCCTCAGAAAGCTCCTCTCACACTCCTCCGACCACATAAACGGAACATCCTGGCGAGTCAACCGAGTCAAAGGCGTTGCTATAGTAGAAAATCCCTCAACAAAACGCCAGTAGCAGCCTGCTAATCCGACGAAGCTAAGAATCTCAATCACAGAGGTGGGCCTGGCCCAATCACGAATGGCCTCAATCTTAGTGGGATCTACCATAATGCCATTCTTAGACACCACGTGCCCCAAAAATGCTACAGACTCATGCCAAAACTCACACTTTGAGAACTTGACATAAATTCGCTGGCCTCTCAAAGTCTGGAGCACTATCCTCAAATGCTGCTCATGCTCCTCCCAGCTCCGCGAGTATACTAGAATTTCATCTATGAAGACTATGACAAACGAATCCAAGTATGTCCTAAACACCCTAGTCATCAAGTCCATGAATGCGGCAGGGGCGTTAATCAACCCAAAAGACATCACTAGGAACTCAGAGTGGTCGTAACGAGTCTTAAATGCAGTTTTAGGGATGTCCGCTGCCCTAATCCTCAACTGGTGGTAGCCGGATCTTAAATCAATCTTAGAAAATACCACGGTACCCTGAAGTTCATCAAATGGATCATCAATCCTAGGAATGGGGTAACGGTTCTCCACCGTCACCTTGTTCAATTGCTTGTAGTCGATGCACAATTGCATAGTACCGTCCTTCTTCTTCACGAAGAGTACTGGGGTACCCTAAGGCGATACACTAAGCCGAATGAATCCCTTATCTAAGCGATCCCGAATTTGAACACTGAGCTTTTCCCCTCCGAACGGTCTCCAAATGCTTCCCCACTATCAAAAGGTTAATCACCTCCTCATTACGAATATGTTTACACTAAAATTATATTTTTTGGAGAAGGACCCAAAATTGGGTATAAAATGGGATTGTGGGATCCACAATTGGAATCTCAAAAACGAATCCGTGAAAACGTTCCAAATACCTTACTAAACTAATACCCTAAAATTTAGCACAAAAAGATGCCTAAAACATAGCAAATCAGCCCCAACAATTAAAAGCATTAATAAGTCTTGACTGACGACCTGGAAGCCCCTTGATCACCAAATTCTGGACAAACGACACCCTTCCAACCCAAACAGATTATACCACGACGATCCTTGCGAAAAACTCTACAAGTTAGCCTCAAGAATGACTCAAAACGGACCTAAGATGATCAAGATCTAACCTTTCAAATTTCAACAATAAATCATTCCGGAAATCTCTCTAGCAGTAGCTAAATTCGATTCCTTACCTCAAACTAAGCCTCCCCTCGCGTTTTTGAGCTCACCTCTAGATTCCCCACGAAATTCTATTGAAATTAGCCCTTTGAATGACCTAATTTGAGCTGAAAATGGAGGAGATATCTATTTTTGAATATGAGGGAAAAAAAATGGACGAAAATTGTCCTTAAATCTGGAAATTTCCAGATTTCAACACGCTGCCACGTGGCATTGCGTGGCTCTGCCATGTCACCACCGCGTCAGAATTCAACAACTCTTCAAACTTAAATTTTGATGTTCCGGACTCGTTCGGAGTTGGAAAACCACAAACCATATATGGAATCTGATTGAAAATGATATTTCGGACTCAACGGTGAAGTCAAAATTTCCATTGCAGATCATTTCGATGAAAAAGTGGGTCATACAACCAGTATCGTTTTGAGACAGATTCCACAACGGGCATCTAAAGCCTCGGGAAGTCAACAAAGGGTCATTCTAGACCAAAATCGATATTCTGAAGCGAACCTAGCTGTCAGAATTTTCATCTGAGCACGTCTTCCAAGAAGGTTGACTAAAGTGAACTATAGGCCAAATGGCAAGGGCAAAACCGTCAAATGGCCCTAAACTCGTATCGATTGCCTCGATACTCGTGTTGGCAATGCTACTAGCCAAATTTTGCCATATCAGAGCTGATGGAATCGTCAGAATTTTATTCTGAGGTCTTTTACCTGAATTTATGACCGAAGTTAACTTTTCAAGTTATAAAATCTCCAAAACAGGGAAACGGGCCTAAAACCCAAACGAACGACCAAGCGACCGAACAGTCAGTGCCAGCAAGTCATAAATCACATGGGGTCGCAACAGGAACGCTCTAAACGATGGAATGAATTCTTTAATTTAAAAATGACCTGGAGGGTCATTACAATATCCACTACTAAAAGAATTTTCGTCCGCAAAAGTAAGAGTCAAGAACTACCTGAAGGCTCAAATAAGCCGAGGAACTGCGCCTGCATCTCAGGCTCGTTCTCCCAGATAGTCTCCTAAACTGGACGATTTCTCCGATGGACCTTAAACACAGGAATGGCTCTGGAACGCAACCGTCAGACATCTCTGGCCAAAATAGCAACTTGCTCCTCAATGTATCTCAAACTGTCATCCAAGTCATCTGCATCATACTGAATCACATGGGACTCATCTGGAACATACCGGCGCAACATCGAAACATGAAAAACTGGGTGAATAGATGAAAAGGCCAGAGGCAAAGCAAACTCACTTGCGACCTCCCCAACTGTCCTCAATATCTCAAAAGGACCTATATACCTGGGGCTAAGCTTTCCCCACCTCCCAAATCTCAATACACCGTTCATGGGCGACACACTGAGGAATACTCTATCACCAAAAGCAAATTTCAACTGTCGACGCCTATGATCTGCATAACACTTAGGTCTACTCTAGGCTGTCCTGAGCATATCCTGAATCAGCCTCACATAATCTAAAGCCTCTGGCATCAAGTCTGTAACGTGTGGCCTGGGCTGTGTAGACTCAAACCAACAAACTAGACAGCCACAACGCCTACCATATAAGGCCTCGAATGGGGTATCTGAATACTCTAATAGTAGTTGTTGTTGTACGCAAACTCTGCCAAAGGCAAATACTGGTCCCACTGACCCCCAAGATCCATAACACAAGCCCGCAAAATGTCCTCAAAAACCTGAATCATACGCTCCGAATGACCATCAGTCTGTGGGTGGAAAGGTGTGCTAAGGTCAACACGGGTACCCAACTCATCCTGGAAGGTCCTCCAGAAGCTAGATGTGAACTGTGGGCCCCGATCTGAGATGATGGAAACAGGCACACCATGAAGACGAACCACCTCTCGAATGTAGATACGGGCTAACCTCTCAGCACTGTAGGAAGTATGGACAGGAATGAAGTGTGCTGACTTGCTCAATCGATCCACGATGACCCAAATACTATCACGACCACGGGAAGTGCGGGGTAATCTTACAACGAAGTCCATGGTGATCCTCTCCCATTTCCACTCAGGAATGGGTAAAATGTGAAGCTCGCCATCAGGCCTCAAATGCTCGGCTTTAACCTGCTGACAACTTAAGCAACGCGATACATAATTCGCAATATCTCTCCTCATGTCGCTCCACCAGTAGTGTTGTCTCAAGTCCTGATACATCTTAGTTGTGCCCGGATGAATAGAATATTTGGAGTCATGGGCCTCGGTAAGAATCATCTGAATCAAACCCCCAACTCTTGGAACGCAAAGTCGATCACCAAATCTTAAAACCCCATCTAAATTTAATATAGCTAGGCCAGTGTCACCTCCCAAAACTCGATCTCGAAGTGCCACTAAGTCCTCATCTTTAAATTGACGGCTGCGAATCCGATCCAGCAGAGATGACTAAGCATCAATATAAGCTAGTACACACCGGGAATCAGAGATATCAAGCAGTATCATCTGGTTAGCTAAGGACTGGATGTCCAAAGCTAAAGGTCGCTCCGTAGTAGAAAGAAAGGCTAGACTACCCATACTCACTGCCTTCTGACTAAAGGCGTTCGCTACTACATTCGCCTTGCCTTGATGGTAGAGGATAGAGAGGTAATAGTCCTTCAGGAGCTCAATCCAACGGCGCTGTCTCGAATTAAGATCTCTTTGGTTCATAATGTACTGAATGCTCCTATGATAAGTATAGATCTCGGATCGAACTCCATTTAGGTAATTCCTCAAAATCTTAAGCGCATAAACTACCGCTGCCAACTCTAAGACATGAGTGGGTTAGTTGCGCTCGTGCGGCAAAAGCTGCCTCGACGCATAAGCAATAACGCGGCCCTGCTGCATCAGTATACAATCCAAACCAATGTCGGATGCGTCACAATAAACAACAAACTCCTCGCCCTCAAGTGGAAGAGTCAATATAGGAGCGGTGGTAAGCAACTCCTTAATTCTCAGAAAGCTCCTCTCACACTCCTTCGACCACACAAACAGAACATCTTGGCGAGTCAATCGAGTCAAAGGTGCTGCTATAGTAGAAAATCCCTCAACAAAACTCCTGTAATAGCCTGCCAATCCGACGAAGCTACGAATGTTAGTCACAGAGGTGGGCCTGCCCCAATCACCAATGACCTCAATCTTAGCAGGATCTACCATAATGACATCCTTAGACACCACGTTCCCCGAAAATGCTATAGACTCATACGAAAACTCACACTTTGAGAACTTGGCATAAAGTCGCTGGCCTCTCAAAGTCTGGAGCACTATCCTCAAATGTTGCTCATGCTCCTCCCGGCACCGCGAGTATATTAGAATGTCATCTATGAAGACTATGACAAACGAATCCAAGTACGGCCTAAACACCCTAGTCATCAAGTCCATGAACGCGGCAGGGGCGTTAGTCAACCCAAAAGACATCGCTAGGAACTCATAGTGACCGTAACGAATCCTAAATGCAGTTTTAGGGACGTCCGCTGCCCTAATCCTCAACTGGTGGTAGCTGGATCTTAAATCAAACTTAGAAAATACCATGGTACCCTGAAGTTCGTCAAATAGATCACCAATTCTAGGCATGGGGTAACGGTTCTTCACTGTCACCTTGTTCAACTGCCTGTAGTCGATGCACAATCGCAAAGTACCGTCCTTCTTCTTCACGAATAGTACTGGGGCACCCTAAGGCGATACACTAAGCCGAATGAATCCTTTATCTAAGAGATCCCGAATCTGAACACCGAGCTTTTCCCCTCCGAACGGTCTCCAAATGCTTCCCCACTATCAAAAGGTTAATCACCTCCTCATTACGAATATGTTTACACTAAAATTATATTTTTTGGAGAAGGACCCAAAATTGGGTATAAAATGGGATTGTGGGACCCACAAGTGGAATCTCAAAAAAGAATCTGTGAAAACGTTCCAAATACCTTACTAAACTAATACCCTAAAATTTAGCACAAAAAGATGCCTAAAACATAGCAAATCAGCCCCAACAATTAAAATCATTAATAAGTCTTGACTGACGACTTGGAAGCCCCTTGATCAACAAATTCTGGAAAAACGACACCCTTCCAACCCAAACAGATTATACCACGACGATCCTTGCGAAAAACTCTACAAGTTAGCCTCAAGAATGACTCAAAACAGACCTAAGATGATCAAGATCTAACCTTTCAAATTTCAACAATAAATCATTCCGGAAATCTCTCTAGCAGTAGCTAAATTCGTTTCCTTACCTCAAACTAAGCCTTCCCTCGCATGTTTGAGCTCACCTCTAGATTCCCTACGAAATTCTATTGAAATTAGCCCTTTGAATCACCTAATTTGAGCTGAAAATGGAGGAGATATCTATGTTTGAAGATGAGGGAAAAAAAATGGACGAAAATTGTCCTTAAATCTGGAAATTTCCAGATTTCAACACGCTGCCACGTGGCGTCGCGTGGCTCTGCCACGTCACCACCGCGTCAGAATTCAACAACTCTTCAAACTTAAATTTGGATGTTCCGGACTCGTTCGGAGTCGGAAAACCACAAACCATATATGGAATCCGATTGAAAATGATATTTCGGACTCAACGGTGAAGTCAAAATTTCAATTGCAGATCATTTCGATGAAAAGTGGGTCCTACACCCAGTATCGTTTTGAGCCAGATTCCACAACGGGCATCTAAAGCCTCGGGAAGTGAACAAAGGGTCATTCTAGACCAAAATCGATATTCCGAAGCTAACCTAGCTGTCAGAATTTTCATCTGACCACGTCTTCCAAGAATGTTGACCAAAGTCAACTATAGGCCAAATTGCAAGGGCAAAAACGTCAAATGACCCTAAACTCGTACCGATTGCCTCGATACTCGTGTTGGCTATGCTACTAGCCAAATTTTGCCATTTCAGAGCTGATGGAATCGTCAGAATTTTATTCTGAGGTCTTTTACCTGAATTTATGACCGAAGTTAACTTTTCAAGTTATAAAATCTCCAAAATAGGGAAACGGGCCTAAAACCCAAACGAACGACTAGACGACCGAACAGTCAGTGCCAGCAAGTCATAAATGACTTGGGGTCGCAACAGGAACGCTCTAAATGATGGAATGAATGCTTTAATTTAAAAATGACCTGAAGGGTCATTACAATATCCACTACTAAACGAACTTTCGTCCGCAAAAGTAAGAGTCAAGAACTACCTGAAGGCTCAAATAAGCCGACGAACTGTGGCTGCATCTCATGCTCGGTCTCCCAGGTAGCCTCCTAAACTAGACGATTTCTCCAATGGACCTTAAACACAGGAATGGCTCTGAAACGCAACCGTCTGACATCTCTGGTCAAAATAGCAACTGCATCATACTGAATCACATGGGACTCATCTGGAACATACCAGCGCAACATCGAAACATGTAAAACTGGGTGAATAGATGAAAAAGCCGGAGGCAAAGCTAACTCATTTGCGACCTCCCCAACTGTCCTCAATATCTCAAAAGGACCTATATACCTGGGGCTAAGCTTGCCCCGCCTCCCAAATCTCAATACACCCTTCCTGGGCGACACACGGAGGAATACTCTATCACCAAAAGCAAATTTCAACTGTCGACGCCTACGGTCTGCATAACTCTTAGGTCTACTCTAGGCTGTCCTGAGCCTATCCTGAATCACCCTCACATGATCTAAAGCATCTCGCATCAAGCCTGTAACGCGTGGCGTGGGCTATGTAGACTCAAACTAACCAACTAGACAGCCACAACGCCTACCATATAAGGCCTCGAATGGGGCATCTGAATACTTTATTGGTAGCTGTTAATGTACGCAAACTCTGCCAAAGGCAAATACTGGTCCCACTGACCCCCAAGATCCATAACACAAGCCCGCAACATGTCCTCAAAAACTTGAATCATGCGCTCCGAATGACCATCAGTCTGCGGGTGGAAAGCTGTGCTAAGGTCAACACGGTTACCCAACTCATTCTGGAAGGTCCTCCAGAAGCTAAATGTGAACCGTGGGCCCCGGTCTGAGATGATGGAAACAGGCACACCATGAAGACGAACCATATCTCGAATGTAGATACGGGCTAACCTCTCAGCACTGTAGGAAGTATGGACAGGAATGAAGTGTGCTGACTTGGTCAATCGATCCACGATGACCCAAATACTATCACGACCACGGGAAGTACGGGGTAATCCTACAACGAAGGCCATGGTTATCCTCTCCCATTTCCACTCAGGAATGGGTAAAATCTGAAGCTCGCCACCAGGCCTCAAATGCTCGGCCTTAACCTGCGGACAACTCAAGCAACGCGATACATAATTCGCAATATCTCTCTTCATGCCGCTCCACCAGTAGTGCTGTCTCAAGTCCCGATACATCTTAGCTGTGCCCGGATGAATAGAATATTTGGAGTCATGGGCCCCGGTAAGAATCATCTGAATCAAACCCCCAACTCTTGAAACACAAAGTCGATCACTAAATCTTAAAACCCCATCGAAATCTAATATTGTTAGGCCAATGGCACCTCCCAAAACTCGATCTCGAAGTGCCACTAAGTCCTCATCTTCAAATTGACGGCTGCGAATCCGATCCAGCAGAGATGACTGAGCATCAATATAAGCTAGTACACACCGGGAATCAGAGATATCAAGCATTATCTTCCGGTTAGCTAAGGACTGGATGTCCAAAGCTAAAGGTCGCTCCGTAGTAGAAAGAAAGGCTAGACTACCCATACTCATTGCCTTCCGACTCAAAGCGTTCGCTACTACATTCGCCTTGCTCGTATGGTAGAGAATAGAGAGGTAATAGTCCTTCAGTAGCTCAATCCAACGGCGCTGTCTCGAATTAAGATCTCTCTGGCTCATAAGGTACTGAAGGCTCCTGTGATAAGTATAGATCTCGCATCGAACTCCATATAGGTAATTCCTCTAAATCTTAAGCGCATAAACTACCGCTGCCAACTCTAAGTCATGAGTGGGTTAGTAGCGCTCGTGCGACATAAGCTGCCTCGACACATAAGCAATAGCACGACCCTGCTGCATCGGTATACAATCCAAACTAATGTCGGATGCATCACAACAAACAACAAACTCCTCGCCCTCAACTGGAAGAGTCAATATAGGAGCGGTGGTAAGCAACTCATTAAGCCTCAGAAAGCTCCTCTCACACTCCTCCGACCACATAAACGGAACATCCTGGCGAGTCAACTAAGTCAAAGGCGTTGTTATAGTATAAAATCCCTCAAAAAAATGCCTGTAGCGGCCTGCCAATCCGACGAAGCTACGAATCTCAGTCACAGAGCTGGGCCTGGCCCAATCATGAGTGGTCTCAATCTTAGTGGGATCTACCAGAATGCCATTCGTAGACACCACGTGCCCCAAAAATGCTACAGACTCATGCCAAAACTCGCACTTTGAGAACATGGCATAAAATCGCTGGCCTATCAAAGTCTGGAGCACTATCCTCAAATGCTGCTCATGCTCCTCCCGGCTCCGCGAGTATACTAGAATGTCATCTATGAAGACTATGACAAACGAATCCAAGTACGGCCTAAGGACCCTATTCATCAAGTCCATGAACGCGGCAGGGGCGTTAGTCAACCCAAAAGACATCACTAGGAACTCATAGTGGCTGTAACGAGTCCTAAATGCAGTTTTAGGGACGTCCGCTGCCCTAATCCTCAATTGGTGGTAGCCGGATCTTAAATCAATCTTAGAAAATACCACGGTACCCTGAAGTTCGTCAAATAGATCATCAATCCTAGGCATGGGGTAACGGTTCTTCACCGTCACCTTGTTCAACTGCCTGTAGTCGATGCACAATCACATAGTACCGTCCTTTTTCTTCACGGATAGGACTAGGGTACCCCAAGGCGATACACTAGGCCGAATGAATCTCTTATCTAAGAGATTCTGAATCTGAACACTGAGCTCCGCCATACGGAACGGTGGTATAGAAATGGGCTTAGTGCTCGGCTTTACTTCAATAGGAAAGTCAATGTCACGATCAGGAGGGAGACCAGGCAAATGGGCAGGAAACACATCTGTAAACTCTCGAACAATAGGTAGTGAATCAACGGTAGGACCCTCCCTACTAACATCTCTAACATAAGATAAATAAGCCAAACACCCACTAGCCATCAACCTCTAGGCCCGAACAAAAGAAATCACCCCAACTGGCGTGCGACTACAAGATCCCTGCCACACCACTGGTGGAATACCAGGCATGGGAAAAGTAATAGTTTTGGCATAGCAATCCAAGACCGCACGGTGGGGGGATAACCAAGCCATACCTAAAATCAAATCAAAATCCACCATGTCAAGCAAAATGAGATCAACCCTAGTGTCTCGCCTCTGAATAGTCACCACACAGGATCTAAATACCTGATCCACTACTAAAGAATCACCTACCGGGGTCGAAAGACACAACGGCTCAAACAATCGAGGAGCACAATAAACAAATATATGAGAATAAGTAGATCCTGGATCAAATAAGGCGGATGTGGGCTGATGGCATAATAACACTGTACCTATGATCACATCGTCCAAGGTCTCAGCATCTGTTCTAGTTGGAGCTGCATAAAAGTAGACCTGGGCTCCTCTACCCTATGCATCGGCTCTACCCCCTAACCTTCCTCCACTGGGACCACCCTATATAACATAGTGACCATCCCTGCGGTCCTGTCTCGGGCCTCTGCCTCTAGCTGGAGGTGCTGGCACTGGCCCATGCCTAGTTACCTGTTGAGGGGTAAGGCTAACGTGCGATGGGGACACTCGCAGGCCCAATGATCTAACTCCCCACACTCATAGCACCCTTGGGACTGTCGACTGAGAGTTGGAGGTCGGTTACCTCGGCCAGAAGAACCCACATGTGAACTACCTCGGCCCCGACTAGGACAGGCACTAAAACCAATATAGCGGTGTTGATCACCCTCCGATGTCTGGAGAGAGGCCTGGAAGGGGTGACTAGACTGACCCGACTGAAACCTCTGCTGAGATCTATCATAAGACTTTCGCGGTCTGAAACGGCGCCTATCATGGCTATCCTCTTGTCTAGCTCTCTTGCCGCTACCCCCTTGGGCCTCGCGACGGAGCTGCTCAATAGTGCGGACATGGTCCACTACATCCAGAAATGAGTAGCCCGCTGAGACTAAAGACTGAGTATTTATCCGCAACTGTAGTCTTAAACCCCGAACAAAATAAGGAACCCTCTCCTCCTCAGTAGGTAATATCATGGCGGCATTCCTGGAGAGCTCATGGAATCGAGCCTCATACTCTGATATTGTCATGGAGCCCTTCTCTAACCGAGAAAACTGATCTCTGAGTTGATCTCTGATGCTCCTGGAATAAATCAGGCTAAGAAGGCCTTTGAAAACTCAGTGCATGTGACTGGTGGAGACCGAGCTGGCCTGGTCTCTAAGTATGTACGCCACCACTGCCCGGCGGGATCGTCTAGCTAGTAAGCGGTGAAGTCTGCTCCTCTCGACTCGACTAAACCCAAAGTATGTAGCCGCTCGCAGCAAGTAAATATATACTCGTGGGAATCCTCACCCACAGTCCCAGAAA
>NC_064288.1:27511923-27548597 GCF_019186545.1 Solanum stenotomum
ACCATATGGAATCCTAAGAAACCCTAAATCTTAAAATCCATTTAAACACCTACAACTATAATACCCGAAAAAGAAAACCCTTTAAAACCATAAGCCCTAGAAAAAACCCTAGACTTAAAATCCTATGCCCTATATTAGGCCTACGTAACCCTAAATCTTAAGAAATCAAATTCTTTAAAATACCAAAGAAACCCTAAAACATTTAAAAACCTAAATCATAAAAATCATAAACATAAAAAAAACCATAAACTCTAAAAAACTCCTAACTTAAAATCCGATGCCCTAAATCCTAAACCAAGAAACCCTAAGAAACTCTAACTCCTAAACCCTTATAAACCCTAATACCCTAAAACCTATGATCCTAAACCCTAAACCCTAAAAAATCACTAAGAAAACGTAAACCCTAAAAATCACTAAGAAAACCTAAATCCTAAAAATCACTAAGAAAACCGAAATCCTAAAAAACCTAATAAAAAACGTTTAAAACCCGTAAACCTAGAGAACCATAAATCCCAAACTCTAAACCTTGAACCCTAAACCCTTAAAAATCATAAGCCCAAAACCAAAACCTTAAGAAACCCAAACCCTAAACCTTAGGGATAAACCCCCAGCCCTAAGCCTTATGAAACTCTAAGAAGCCCTAAATACTAAAAAATCCTAAATCCTAAGAAAACCTAAACACTAAAAACCTTTAACACCTTAACACTAAACCCTGCACCCTAAATGACCCAAAAAAAAAACCTAGGAGACCTTAAATGTTAAACTCAAATCCTAAGAAAATTAAACCCTAAACCTTAGGGATAAACCCCCAACCCTAACCCTTATGAAACTCTAAAAAGCCCTAAACTCTATGAAATCCTAAATCCTAAGAAAACCTAACCCCTAAAAACCTTTAAAACCCTAAAACTAAAAATCCCGAAAACAAACCTTAAAAACCCTAAAAAAATTCCTTAATCTAAAACCCCAAGTACTAAACCCTTAGAGATCATATATCGTAAAACCAATACTGATCCTAAAAAATCTTTAACAATCCTAAATTAAAAAACACTCCTGACCGAATTTTTTTTCGAAAAATTTAAGCTCTAAACCCTAACCTAAAAACCCTTAACCAAATACCTAAGCTCTTCTTAATAATGCTCAGATTATATCATTGTTCAATATGTTTTATTAAGTTATATATATTTGTTCAGCTTTATCATGTCATGCATGCTCAGAATCTTTCAACTACTGATAAATAGTCTACGCTACATCTTCTCTTAATGAAGGTTCAGGTCCTTAACATTCAGATCATGCGGAGATCGGTTCCCGATACGTATTCAGCAATATCAGTGGTGAGTCCTCGTTTTTTCGGGACGATCTATATGTTTTATATTCAGTCTTTCATTTTAGTTTCAGTTTTACTAGAGTTAGTTGGGGGCATGTCCCAGCATCTCTAGTCATTTAGAGCCTTTTTATTCATACATTGTTTTCGTCACTCCCCGAGCTTACCCACTTGACGTAACACGAGACCTTGGATCATGAGTGACCCCAAGCTAACCTTGAGTGGGCATATCATAAGCATATTAGATCAACACCTTTAAAAGCCTAAACCTAAGAAATCTGAAATCCATAACAAACCCTAAGCACTTAACCTTAGGGAAACACCAGGACTTATGAAACACCAACATACCCTAAAGCCTAAAAACACCTTCAAAAACACTAAACCTAAAAACACCCTTAAAATCCCTAATCCCTAAAAATTCTAAATTTAAAATCATCAGCCCTAAACCCAATGAAAAACCCTTAGCCGTAAGAACCCCTAAACAGTAAAAAATCATAACAATCTTGAAAACCCCTTTTAAAATCCTAAACCTAAAAAATTCAACAAAAACTTAAGCCCTAAACCTTATAAACCCTTAAATAAATACTTAGACCTTATACCCAAAGAAACCCTAAACCCTTCCGCCTAAACCTTAAGCCTAAACCTTAAGAAACCCTAAACTTTTAAAAAAAATAAAAATCCAAAAGGCTTTTAAATCCCTAAAGTTTTAAAAACCCAAAACCCTAAAAACCCTATAAATCCCCTAAATTCTAAGAAACCCTTAAACTTTAAAAAACCATAGAAATCCCAAACACTTTAAAAGCCTAAACCTAAATATTACTCTAAACCTAATAGAACACTAGAAAATCTTAAGCCAAAAACCCTAAATCCTAAAAACCCTTAAAAAAACCAAACCCTAAGAAATCCTAAACGCTAAATAATATACGCTAAGAAATTCTAAATCATAGGGCTTAACCTTAAACCCCAAACCATATGAAATCCTAAGAAACACTAAACCCTAAAATCCATTTAAACACCTACAACTATAACACCCGGAATAAAAACCCTCTAAAACCATAAGCACTAGTAAACACCCTAAACTTAAAATCCTATGCCTATATTAGGCCTACGTAACCCTAAATCTTAAGAAATCCAAATTCTTAAAAATACCAAAGAAACCCTAAACCCTTCCGGCTAACCTTAAGGCTAAACCCTAAGAAACCCTAAATTTAAGAAATAAAAAAAACCCTAAAAGACTTTTCAAACCCTAAACTTCTAAGAACCCAAAACCCTAAAAACCCTATAAATCCCCTAAGATCTAACAACCCCGTAATCGTTAAAAAAATATAGAAATCCTAAACACATTAAAACCCTGAACCTAAATATTACTCTAATCCTAATAGAACACTTGAAAATCATAAGCCCAAACCCCTAAATCCTAAAAACCCTTAAAAAAACCAAACCCTAAGAAATCATAAACGCTAAATAATATACGCTAAGAAACTCTAAATCATAGGGCTAAACCTTAAACCCCAAACCATAAGGAATCCTAAGAAACCCT
Organism: Solanum stenotomum; assembly: GCF_019186545.1. Lineage (NCBI taxonomy): Eukaryota > Viridiplantae > Streptophyta > Magnoliopsida > Solanales > Solanaceae > Solanum > Solanum stenotomum. The sequence continues at coordinate 27,514,785 of NC_064288.1, forward strand.
AAACCCTAAAGTCCATTTAAACACCTACAACTATAATACCCGGAAAAATAACCCTTTAAAACCTTAAGCCCTAGAAAAAACCCTAAATTTAAAATCCTATTCCCTTTATTAGACCTACGTAACCCTAAATCTTAAGAAATCCAAATTCTTAAAAATACCTATGCAACCCTAAAACATTTAAAAACCTTAATCATAAAAATCATAAACATAAAAAAAACCATAAACTGTAAAAAACTCTTAACCCAAAATCCGAAGCCCAAAATCCTAAACCAAGAAACCCTAAGAAACTATAACTCCTAAACCCTTATAAACCCTAATACCCTAAAACCTATGATCCTAAACCCTAAACCCTAAAAAATCACTAAGAAAACCTAAACCGTAAAAAAACTATAAAAAAAAGTTCAAAACCCTTAAACCTAAAGAACCATAAATCTCAAACTCTAAACCTTGAACCACAAACCCTTAAAAATCGTAAGCCCAAAACCAAAACCCTAAGAAACCCAAACCCTAAACCTTAGAGATAAACCCCCAGCCCTAAGCCTTATGAAACTCTAAGAAGCCCTAAATCCTAAAAAATCCTAAATCCTAAGAAAACCTAAACACCAAAAAACTTTAAAACTTACACTAAACCCTACACCCTACACCCTAAATGACTCAAAAAAAAACCTAGGAGACCTTAAATGTTAAACTCTAATCCTAAGAAAATTAAACCCAAAACCTTAGAAATAAACCCCCAACCCTAAGCCTTATGAAACTCTAAGATGCCCTAAACTCTAAGAAATCCTAAATCCTAATAAAACCTAACCCCTAAAAACCTTTAAAACCCTAAAACTAAAAATCCCGAAAACAAACCATAAAAACCCTAAAAAAATTCTTTAATCTAAAACCCCAAGTCCTAAACCCTTAGAGCTCATATATCGTAGAAACAATAATGATCCTAAAAAATCTTTAACAATCCTAAATTGAAAAACACTCTTGACCGAATTTTTTTAGAAAAACTTAAGCTGTAAACCCTAACCTAAAAACTCTTCTTAATAATGCTCAGATTATATCATTGTTCAATATGCTCTATTAAGTTATATATATTTGTTCAGCTTTATCATGTCATGCATGCTCAGAATCTTTCAACTACTGATACATAGTCTACGCTACATCTTCTCTTAATGTAGGTTCAGGTATTTAACATTCAGATCACGCGGAGATCGGTTCCCAATCCTTATTCAACAATATTAGTGGTGAGTCCTCGTTTTTCTAGGATGATTTATATGTTTTATATTTAGTCTCTCACTTTAGTTTCAGTTTTGCTAGAGTTAGTTGGGGGCATGTCCCAGCATCTCTAGTCTTTAAGAGGCTATTTATTCATACATTGTTTTTGTCACTCCCCGAGGTTACCCACTTGACGTAACACGAGACTTAGGATTACGAGTGACCCAAAGCTAACCTTGAGTTGGCATATCATAAGCATATTAGATCAACAACTTTAAAAGCTTAAACCTAAGAAATCTGAAATCCCTAAGAAACCCTAAACCCTAAACCTTAGGGAAACACCAGGACTTATGAAACACCAACATACGCTAAAGCCTAAAAACACCTTTAAAAACACTAAACCTAAAAACACCCTTAAAATCCCAAATCCCTAAAAACTCTAAATTTAAAATCATAAGCCCTAAACCCAAAGAAACCCTAAGCCGTAAGAATCCCTAAACAGTAAAAAATCATAACAATCTTGGAAACTCCTTTTAAAATCCTAAACATAAAAAATTCAACAAAAACTTAAGCCCTAAACCTTCTAAACCCTTAAATAAATACTTAGACCTTATACCCAAAGAAACCCTAAACCCTTCCGCCTAAACCTTAAGGCTAAACCTTAAGAAACCCTAAACTTTAAGAAATAAAAAAAAACCTAAAAGACTTTTAAAACCCTAAAAACCCTATAAATCCCATAAATTCTAAGAAACCCTTAATCGTTAAAAAACCATAGAAATCCTAAACACCTTAAAACCCTAAACCTAAATATTACTCTAAACCTAATAGAACACTAGAAAATCTTAAGCCCAAAACCCTAAATCCTAAAAACCCTTAAAAAAACCAAACCCTAAGAAATCCTAAACGCTAAATAATATACGCTAAGAAACTCAAAATCATAGAGCTAAACCTTAATCCCCAAACCATATGGAATCCTAAGAAACCCTAAACCCTAAAATCCATTTAAACACCAACAACTATAATACCCGGAAAAAAAACCCTTTAAAACCTTAAGCTTTAGAAAAAACCCTAAACTTAAAATCCAATCCCCTTTATTAGACCTACGTAACCCTAAATCTTAAGAAATCCAAATTCTTAAAAATACCTAAGAAACCTTAAAACATTTAGAAATCTTAATCATAAAAATCATAAACATTAAAAAAACCATAAACTGTAAAAAACTCTTAACCTAAAATCCGAAGCCCTAAATCCTAAACCAAGAAACCCTAAGAAACTATAACTCCTAAACCCTTATAAACCTTAATACCCTAAAGCCTATGATCCTAAACCCTTAACCCTAAAAAATCACTAAGAAAACCTAAATCCTAAAAATCACTAAGAAAACCTAAATCCTAAAAAACCTAAAAAAAAAAGTTTCAAACCCCTAAACTTAAAGAACCATAAATCCCAAACTCTAAATCTTGAACCCTAAACCCTTAAAAATAATAAGCCAAAAACCCAAACCCTAAGAAACCCAAACCCTAAACCTTAGGGATAAACCCCCAGCCCTAAGCCTTATGAAACTCTAAGAAGCCCTAAATACTAAAAAATCCTAAATCCCAAGAAAACCTAAACACTAAAAACCTTTAAAACCTAAACACTAAACCCTACACCCTAAATGACCCAAAAAAAAAACCTAGGAGACCTTAAATGTTAAACTCAAATCCTAAAAAAATTAAAGCCTAAACCTTAGGGATAAACCCCCAACCCTAAGCCTTATGAAACTCTAAGAAGACCTAAACTCTAAGAAATCCTAAATCCTAATAAAACCTAACCCCTAAAAACCTTTAAAACCCTAAAACTAAAAATCTCGAAAACAAACCATCAAAAACGCTAAAAAAATTCCTTAATCTAAAACACCAAGTCCTAAACCCTTAGAGATCATATATCGTAAAACCAATAATGATCCTAAAAAATCTTTAACAATCCCAAATTGAAAAGACTCCTGACCGAATTTTTTTTAGAAAAATTTAAGCTCTAAACCCTAACCTAAAAACCCTTAACCAAATACCTAAACTCTTCTTAATAATGCTCAGATTATATCATTGTTCAATATGCTCTATTAAGTTATATATATTTGTTCAGCTTTATCATGTCATGCATGCTCAGAATCTTTCAACTAGTGATACATAGTCTACGCTACATCTTCTCTTAATGTAGGTTCAGGTCCTTAACATTCAGATCACGCGGAGATCGGTTCCCGATACGTATTCAGCAATATCAGTGGTGAGTCCTTGTTTTTTTAGGACGATTTGTATGTTTTATATTCAGTCTTTCATTTTAGTTTCAGTTTTGCTAGAGTTAGTTGGGGGCATGTCCCAGCATCTTTAGTCTTTTAGAGGCTTTTTATTAATACATTGTTTTCGTCACTCCCCGAGCTTACCCACTTGACGTAATACCCAAAGAAACCCCAAACTCTTCCGTCTAAACCATAAGGCTAAACCGTAAGAAACCCTAAACTTTAAGAAATAAAAGAAAACCCTAAAAGACTTTTAAAACCCTATACTTTTAAAAACCCAAAACCCTAAAAACCATATAAATCCCCTAAGATCTTAGAACCCCTTAATCGTTAAAAAACCGTAGAAAATCCTAAACACCTTAAAACCCTAAACCTAAATATTACTCTAAACCTAATAGAACACTAGAAAAACTTAAGCCCAAAACCCTAAATCCTAAAATCTTTTAAAAAAACCAAAACCTAAGAAATCCTAAACGCTAAATAATATACGCTAAGAAACTCTAAATCATAGGGCTAAACCTTAAACCGCAAACCATATGGAATCCTAAGAAACCCTAAACCCTAAAATCTATTTAAACACCTACAACTAAAATATCCGGAAAAAAAACCATCTAAAACCATAAGCTCTAGAAAAAACCTTAAACTTAAAATCCTATGTCGTATATTAGGCCTACGAAACCCTAAATCTTAAGAAATCCAAATTCGTAAAAATACATAGGAAACCGTAAAACATTTAAAAACCTTAATCCTAAAAATCATAAACATAAAAAAAACCATAAACTCTAAAAAACTCTTAACCTAAAATCCGAAGCGCTAAATCCTAAACCAAGAAACCCTAAGAAACTCTAACTCCTAAACCGTTATAAACCCTAATACCCTAAAACCTATGATCCTAAACCCTAAACCCTAAAAAATCACTAAGAAAGCCTAAACCCTAAAAATCACTAAGACAACCTAAACCCTAAAAAACCTAAAAAAAAAGTTTAAAACCCCTAAACCTAAAGAACCATAAATCCCACACTATAAACCCTTATAAATCATAAGCCCAAAACCCAAACCCTAAGAAAACCCTAAACCCAAAAAAGCACTAAGAAACCCAAAACCCTATAAAAACAACAAAGAAAAACTTAAAAAACATTAAAACCTAGAAAACCTCTAAAAAATCTTAAACCTAACAAACCTAAACCCTATTCTAGAAAAACCCTAAACCTAAAACACTAAACCCTACACACTAAATGACCCAAAATAAACGTAGGAGACCTTAAATGTTCAATTCAAACCCGAAGAAACCTAAACCCTAAACCTTAGGGATAAACCCCCAACCATAAGCCTTGTGAAACTCTAAGAAGCAATAAACCCTAAGAAATCCTAAATCCTAAGAAAACTAAACACTAAAAAACTACAAAAAAAACTTTAAAAACTCTAAACCTAAAAAATCTTAAACTTAACAAACCTAAACCCTAAACCATAGAAAAACCCTAAACCTAAACACTACACCCTACACCCTAAATGACCCAAAAAAAATCAAGGAGACCTTAAATGTTAAACTCAAATCCCTAAGAAACCCAAACCCTAAACCTTAGGGATAAACCCCCAGCCCTAAGCCATATGAAACTCTAAGAAGCCCTAAATCCTAAAAAATCCTAAATCCTAAGAAAACCTAAACACTAAAAACCTTTAAAACATAAACACTAAACCCTACACCCTAAATGAACCAAAAAAAACCTAGGAGACGTTAAATGTTAAACTCAAATCCTAAGAAAATTAAACCCTAAACCTTAGGGATAAACCCCCAACCCTAAGCCTTATGAAACTCTAAGAAGCCCTAAACTCTAAGAAATCCTAAATCATAATAAAATCTAACCCCTAAAAACCTTTAAAACCCTAAAACTAAAAATCTCGAAAACAAACCTTAAAAACCCTAAAAAAATTCTTTAATCTAAAACCCCAAGTCCTAAACCCTTAGAGATCATATATCGTAAAAACAATAATGATCCTAAAAAATCTTTAACAATCCCAAATTGAAAAAAACTCTTGACCGAATTTTTTTTAGAAAAACTTAAGCTCTAAACCTTAAACTAAAAACCCTTAACCAAATACCTAAACTCTTCTTAATAATGCTCGGATTATATCATTGTTCAATATGCCCTATTAAGTTATATATATTTGTTCAACTTTATCAAGTCATGCATGTTCAGAATCTTTCAACTACTGATACATAGTCTACGCTACATCTTCTCTTAATGTAGGTTCAGGTCCTTAACATTAAGATCACGCGGAGATCGATTCCCGATCCGTATTCAGCAATATCAGTGGTGAGTCCTCGTTTTTCTAGGACGATTTATATGTTTTATATTCAGTCTTTCATTTTAGTTTCAGTTTTGCTAGAGTTAGTTGGGGGCATGTCCCAGCATCTCAAGTCTTTTAGAGGCTTTTTATTCATACATTGTTTTCATCACTCCCCGATTTTACCCACTTGACGTAACACGAGACCTAGGACCATGAGTAACCCCAAGCTAACCTTGGGTGGGCATATCATAAGCATATTAGATCAACACCTTTATAAGCCTAAACCTAAGAAATCTGAAATCCCTAAGAAACCCTAAACCTTAAACCTTAGGGAAAACCCAGGACTTATGAAACACCAACAGACCCTAAAGCATAAAAACACCTTTAAAAACACTAAACCTAAAAACACCCTTAAAATCCATAATCCCTAAAAGCTCATAATTTATAATCCTAAGCCCTAAACCCAAAGAAACCCTAAGCCATAAGAACCCCTAAATGGTAAAAAATCATAAAAATCTTGAAAACCCCTTTTAAAATCCTAAACCTAAAAAATTCAACAAAAACTTAAGCCCTAAACCTTAAAAACCCTTAAATAAATACTTAGACCTTATACCCAAAGAAACCCTAAACTCTTCTGTCTAAACCGTAAGAAACCCTAAACTTTAAGAAATAAAAGAAAACCCTAAAAGACTTTTAAAACCCTAAACTTTTAAAAACCCAAAACCCTAAAAACCATATAAATCCCCTAAGATCTTAGAACCCCTTAATCGTTAAAAAACCGTAGAAATCCTAAACACATTAAAACCCTAAACCTAAATATTACTCTAAACCTAATAGAACACTAGAAAATCTTAAGCCCAAAACCCTAAATCCTAAAATCTCCTATAAAAACCAAACCCTAAGAAATCCTAAACGCTAAATAATATACGCTAAGAAACTCTATATCATAGAGCTAAACCTTAAACCGCAAACCATATGGAATCCTAAGAAACCCTAAACCCTAAAATCCATTTAAACACCTACAACTATAATACCCGGAAAAAAAACCCTCTAAAACCATAAGCTCTAGAAAAAACCTTAAACTTAAAATCCTATGCCCTATATTAGGGCTACGTAAGCCTAAATATTAAGAAATCCAAATTCTTAAAAATACCTAGGAAACCGTAAAACATTTAAAAACCTTAATCATAAAAATCATGAACATAAAAAAAACCATAAACTCTAAAAAACTCTTAACCTAAAATCCGAAGCGCTAAATCCTAAACCAAGAAACCCTTAGAAACTCTAACTCCTAAACCGTTATAAACCCTAATACCCTAAAACCTATGATCCTAAACCCTAAACCCTAAAAAATCACTAAGAAAGCCTAAACCCTATTAATCACTAAGAAAACCTAAACCCTAAAAAACCTAAAAAAAAAGTTTAAAACCCCTAAACCTAAAGAACCATAAATCCCAAACTCTAAACCTTGAACCCTAAACCCTTATAAATAATAAGCACAAAACCCAAACCCTAAGAAAACCCTAAAACCAAAAAAGCACTAAGAAACCCAAAACCCTAAAAAAACAACAAAGAAAAATTTATAAAACATTAAAACCTAGAAAACCTCTAAAAAATCTTAAACCTAACAAACCTAAACCCTATTCTAGAAAAACCCTAAACCTAAAACACTAAACCCTACGCACTAAATGACCCAAAATAAATGTAGGAGACCTTAAATGTTCAATTCAAACCCGAAGAAACCTAAATCATAAGAAAACTAAACACTAAAAAACTACAAAAAAAACTTTAAAAACTCTAAACCTAAAAAATCTTAAACCTAACAAACCTAAATCCTAAACCTAAACACTACGCCCTACACCCTAAATGACCCAAAAAAAATCAAGGAGACCTTAAATGTTAGACTCAAATCCCTAAGAAACCCAAACCCTAAACCTTAGGGATAAACCCCTAGCCCTAAGCCATATCAAAACTCTAAGAAGCCCTAAATCCTAAAAAATCCTAAATCCTAAGAAAACCTAAACACTAAAAACCTTTAAAACATAAACACTAAACCCTACACCCTAAATGAACAAAAAAAAACCTAGGTGACGTTAAATGTTAAACTCAAATCCTAAGAAAATTAAACCCTAAACCTTAGGGATAAACCCCCAACCCTAAGCCTTATGAAACTCTAAGAAGCTCTCAACTCTATGAAATCCTAAATCATAATAAAATCTAACCCTTAAAAACCTTTAAAACCCTAAAACTAAAAATCTCGAAAACAAACCTTTAAAACCCTAAAAAAATTCTTTAATCTAAAACCCCAAGTCCTAAACCCTTAGAGATCATATATCGTAACAACAATAATGATCCTAAAAAATCTTTAAAAATCCCAAATTGAAAAAAACTCTTGACCGAATTTTTTTTAGAAAAACTTAAGCTCTAAACCTTAAACTAAAAACCCTTAACCAAATACCTAAACTCTTCTTAATAATGCTCGGATTATATCACTGTTCGATATGCCCTATTAAGTTGTATATATTTGTTCAACATTATCAAGTCATGCATGTTCAGAATCTTTCAACTACTGATACATAGTCTACGCTACATCTTCTCTTAATGTAGGTTCAGGTCCTTAACATTAAGATCACGCGGAGATCGATTCCCGATCCGTATTCAGCAATATCAGTGGTGAGTCCTCATTTTTCTAGGACGATTTATATGTTTTATATTCAGTCTTTCATTTTAGTTTCAGTTTTGCTAGAGTTAGTTGGGGGCAAGTCCCAGCATCTCAAGTCTTTTAGAGGCTTTTTATTCATACATTATTTTCATCACTCCCCGGTGTTACCCACTTGACGTAACACGAGACCTAGGATCACGAGTAACCCCAAGCTAACCTTGAGTGGGCATATCATAAGCATATTAGATCAACACCTTTAAAAGCCTAAACCTAAGAAATCTGAAATCCCTAAGAAACCCTAAACCCTAAACCTTAGGGAAAACCCAGGACTTATGAAACACCAACAGACCCTAAAGCATAAAAACACCTTTAAAAACACTAAACCTAAAAACACCCTTAAAATCCCTAATCCCTAAAAGCTCTTAATTTAAAATCCTAAGCCCTAAACCCAAAGAAACCCTAAGCCATAAGAACCCCTAAACGGTAAAAAATCATAACAATCTTGAAAACCCCTTTTAAAATCCTAAACCTCAAAAATTCAACAAAAACTTAAGCCCTAAACCTTAAAAACCCTTAAATAAATACTTAGACCTTATACCCAAAGAAACCCTAAACTCTTCCGTCTAAACCGTAAGAAACCCTAAACTTTAAGAAATAAAAGAAAACCCTAAAAGACTTTTAAAACCCTAAACTTTTAAAAACCCAAAACCCTAAAAACCATATAAATCCCCTAAGATCTTAGAACACCCTTAATCGTTAAAGAACCGTAGAAATCCTAAACACTTTAAAACCCTAAACCTAAATATTACTATAAACCTAATAGAACACTAGAAAATCTTAAGCCCAAAACCCTAAATCCTAAAATCTCTTAAAAAAACCAAACCCTAAGAAATACTAAATGCTAAATAATATACGCTAAGAAAGTCTAAATCATAGAGCTAAACCTTAAACCGCAAACCATATGGAATCCTAAGAAACCCTAAACCCTAAAATCCATTTAAACACCTACAACTATAATACCCGGAAAAAAAACCCTCTAAAACCATAAGCTCTAGAAAAAACCTTAAACTTAAAATCCTTTGCCCAAAATTAGGCCTACGTAACCCTAAATCTTAAGAAATCCAAATTTTTAAAAATACCTAGGAAATCGTAAAACATTTAAAAACCTTCATCATAAAAATCATGAACATAAAAAAAACCATAAACTCTAAAAAGCTCTTAACCTAAAATCCGAAGCGCTAAATCGTAAACCAAGAAACCCTAAGAAACTCTAACTCCTAAACCATTATAAACCCTAATACCCTAAAACCTATGATCCAAAACCCTAAACCCTAAAAAATCACTAAGAAAGCCTAAACCCTAAAAATCACTAAGAAAACCTAAACCCTAAAAAACCTAAAAAAAAAAGTTTAAAACCCCTAAACCTAAAGAACCATAAATCCCAAACTCTAAACCTTGAACCCTAAACCCTTATAAATCATAAGCCCAAAACCCAAACCCTAAGAAAACCCTAAACCGAAAATCACCCAAAATAAACGTAGGAGACCTTAAATGTTCAATTCAAACCCGAAGAAACCTAAACCGTAAACCTTAGGGATAAACCCCCAAACCTAAGCCTTATGAAACTCTAAGAAGCCCTAAACCCTAAGAAATCCTAAATCCTAAGAAAACAAAACACTAAAAAACAACAAAAAAAACCTTAAAAACTCTAAACCTAAAAAATCTGAAACCTAACAAACCTAAACCCTAAACCTAAACACTACACCCTACAGCCTAAATGACCCAAAAAAAATCAAGGAGACCTTAAATGTTAAACTCAAATCCTTAAGAAACCCAAACCCTAAACCTTAGGGATAAACCCCCAGCCCTAAGCCATATGAAACTCTAAGAAGCCCTAAATCCTAAAAAATCCTAAATTCTAAGAAAACCTACACACTAAAAACCTTTAAAACATACACACTAAACCCTACACCATAAATGAACCAAAAAAAACCTAGGAGACGTTAAATGTTAAACTCAAATCCTAAGAAAATTAAACCCTAAACCTTAGGGATAAACCCCCAACCCTAAGCCTTATGAAACTCTAAGAAGCACTAAACTCTAAGAAATCCTAAATCATAATAAAATCTAACCCCTAAAAACCTCTAAAACCCTAAAAAAATTCTTTAATCTAAAACCCCAACTCCTAAACAGTTAGAGATCATATATCGTAAAAACAATAATGATCCTAAAAAATCTTTAACAATCCCAAATTGAAAAAAACTCTTGACCGAATTTTTTTTAGAAAAACTTAAGCTCTAAACCTTAAACTAAAAACCCTTAACCAAATACCTAAACTCTTCTTAATAATGCTCGGATTATATCATTGTTCAATATGCCCTATTAAGTTATATATATTTGTTCAACTTTATCAAGTCATGCATGTTCAGAATCTTTCAACTACAGATACATAGTCTATGCTACATTTTCTTTTAATGTAGGTTCAGGTCCTTAACATTAAGATCACACGGAGATCGATTCCCGATCCGTATTCAGCATTATCAGTGGTGAGTCCTCGTTTTTATAGGACGATTTATATATTTTATATTAAGTCTTTCATTTTAGTTTCAGTTTTGCTAGAATTTGTTGGGGGCATGTCCCAGCATCTCTAGTCTTTTAGAAGCTTTTTATTCATACTTTGTTTTTGTCACTCCCCGAGGTTACCCATTTGACGTAACACGAGACCTAGGATCACGAGTGACCCCAAGCTAACATTGAGTTGGCATATCATAAGCATATTAGATCAACACCTTTAGAAGCCTAAACCTAAGAAATATGAAATCCCTAAGACACCCTAAACCCTAAACCTTAGGGAAACCCGAGGACTTATGAAACACCAACAGACCCTAAAGCATAAAAACACCTTTAAAAACACTAAACCTAAAAACACCCTTAACATCCCTAATCCCTAAAAACTATAAATTTAAACCCCCAACCCTAAGCCTAATGAAACTCTAACAAGCCCTAAACCCTAAGAAATCCTAAATCCTAAGAAAACTAAACACTAAAAAACTACAAAAAAAACTTTAAAAACTCTAAACCTAAAAAATCATAAACCTAACAAACCTAAACCTTAAACCATAGAAAAACCCTAAACCTAAACACTACACCCTACACCCTAAATGACCCAAAAAAAATCTAGGAGACCTTAAATCTTAAACTCAAATCCCTAAGAAACCCAAACCCTAAACCTTAGGGATAAACCCCCAACCCTAAGCCTTATGAAACTCTAAGAAGCCCTAATTACTAAAAAATCCTAAATCCTAATAAAACCTAACCCCTAAAAACCTTAGAAACCCTAAAACTAAACATCCCTACAACAAACCTTAAAAACCCTAAAAAAATTCCTTAATCTAAAACCCAAGTCCTAAACCCTTAGAGCTCATATATCGTAAAAACAATAATGATCCTAAAATATCTTTAACAATCCTAAATTGAAAAAAACTCTTGACCGAATTATTTTTAGAAAAACTTAAGCTCTAAACCCTAACCCAAAAACCCTTGACCAAATCCCTAAACTCTTCTTAATAATACTCAGATTATAACATTGTTCAATATGGTCTATTAAGTTATATATATTTGTTCAGCTTTATCATGTCATGCATGCTCAGAATCTTTCAACTACTTATACACAGTCTACGCTACACATTCTCTTAATGTAGGTTCAGGTCCTTAACATTCAGATCACACGGAGATCGGTTCCCTTTCCGTATTCAGCAATATCAGTGGTGAGTCCTCATTTTTCTAGCACGATTTATATGTTTTATATTCAGTCTTTCATTTTAGTTTCAGTTTTGCTAGAGTTAGTTGGGGGCATGTCCCAGCATCTCTAGTCTTTTAGAGGCTTTTTATTCATACATTGTTTTTGTCACTCCCCGAGGTTACCCACTTGACGTAACACGAGACCTAGGATCACGAGTGACCCCAAGCTAACATTGAGTTGGCATATGATAAGGATATTAGATCAACACCTTTAAAAGCCTAAACCAAAGAAATCTGAAATCCCTAAGAAACCCTAAACCGTAAACCTTAGGGAAACCCGAGGACTTATGAAACACCAACAGACCCTAAAGAATAAAAACACCTTTAAAAACACTAAACCTAAAAACACCCTTAACATCCTTAATCCCTAAAAACTCTAAATTTAAAATCCTAAGCCCTAAACCCAAAGAAACCCTAAGCCGTAAGAACCCCTAAACAGTAAAAAATCATAACAATCTTGAAAACCCCTTTTGAAATCCTAAACCTAAAAAATTCAACAAAAATTTAAGCCCTAATCCTTAAAAACCCTTAAGTAAATAGTTAGTCCTTGTACTCAAAGAAACCCTAAATCCTTCCAACCAAACCATAAGGCTAAACCCTAAGAAACCCTAAACTTTAAGAAATAAAAAAAATCCTAAAAGACTTTTAAAATCCTAAACTTTTAAAAAACCAAAACCCTAAAAATCCCCTAAGATCTAAGAACCCCTTAATCGTTAAGAAACCATAGAAATTATAACCACCTTAAAACCGTAAACCTAAATATTACTCTAAACCTAATAGAACACTAGAAAATCTTAAGCCCAAAACCCTAAATCCTAAAAATCCTTAAAAAAACCAAACCCTAAGAAATTCTAAATGCTAAATAATATATGCTAAGAAACTCTACATCATAGGGCTAAACCTTAAATCCCAAACCATATGGAATCCTAAGAAACCCTAAACCCTAAAATCCATTTAAACACCTACAACTATAATACCCGAAAAAGAAAACCCTTTAAAACCATAAGCCCTAGAAAAAACCCTAAACTTAAAATCCTATGCCCTATATTAGGCGTACGTAACCCTAAATCTTAAGAAATCCAAATTCTTAAAAATACCTAAGAAACCCTAAAACATTTAAAAACCTAAATCATAAAAATCATAAACATAAAAAAAACCATAAACTCTAAAAAACTCTTAACTTAAAATCTGATGCCCTAAATCCTAAACCAAGAAACCCTAAGAAACTCTAACTCCTAAACCCTTATAAACCCTAATACCCTAAAACCTATGATCCTAGACCCTAAACCCTAAGAAAACCCAAAACCCTAAACCCAAAAAAGCACTATGAAACCCAAAACTCTAAAAAACAACAAAGAAAATGATAGCATCCAAGGAAGCTCTACTCCATTGAAGGACAAGGATGAAGCTTTAGAAACTCCAAGGACGCCCATAACAAGATCTCAAACCAAGGAGTTCAATGATTAGCTCAATGGGCTTCAATCGCTGATCCAAAGGTTTCTTATTGGGGAAGAAAAGCTCAAGCCCAAGGGAGAGGAATCGTCCAAATGCTACAATTATTTGGTGGCCCAAATTCAAGCCCAAGATGAGGAATTTTAAGGTCCAATTTCGTGCAAATAAGGTCAAGAAGAGTCCAAGAATCAGCCACAACAAGAGTTGCTTTCTGCCCAAGTTTTGAGAGAAGACTAGTCAAACATTCCAAGATTGTCAAGATTCTTTTACTAGTTGGGATTTACCTTACTTATTTATTTATATATAGGTTATTATTATTTTCCTTAGTCTATTTATTGTCTCCTAAGTACCATTTAATGCTTTCCTAGAAGTACTAAATTTGTTCCTAGTTAGGTTACTTTATTTCCTTTCTAGAATAGGATCCTTTGTAATTGTCTTTCTAGGGTTTGGCTGACCTTTTAGCTTTTTAGAAGGGCTCTTGGACGTTTTTCCCCTTCTCCTATATATAGGAGTCCTTTTCATTCATTAAAGACAATTTATATTGATATTAATAGTATTTGAGATAGTTCTTTGAACCTTTGTGACTTGTTCTTTGAGAATTTATCTTTAAACCTTTACTAGTTTCATAGTTTAAGGTATAAAGTAACTTCTTCTTGTGATATCTTTGGTTTCTTTTTGGTATTCTTTAGAAGGTGATTAGTTTCTACATACTAATTATTGTCTTTAGTTACTCATAAAGCGGTCAAGATCCGAATCTATCGTTTTGATTCGTTTTCTCAAGTAAAGGCGTTAGATTTCTNTTAGAACATCTAATCCTTGGAAATTCGGGGATCTTTCCTTTGAAATTCCCATATCTTTAGTTAGTTTTTTTGTTTCTTTTCTTTGTGCTTCCGCATTCAATTATTCAATTCTCTATTTGTGATCTCCCTTAACCTTGTTGTTATCAGAAAAACTTAAAAAACATTAAAACCTAGAAAACCTCAAAAAAATCATAAACCTAACAAACCTAAACCCTATTCTAGAAATACCCTCAACCTAAAACACTAAACCCTACACCCTAAATGACCCAAAAAAAACGTAGGAGACCTTAAATGTTCAATTCTAACCCGAAGAAACCTAAACCCTAAACCTTAGGGATAAACCCCCAACCCTAAGCCTTATGAAACTGTAAGAACCCCTAAACCCTAAGAAATCCTAAATCCTAAGAAAACTAAACACTAAAAAACTACAAAAAAAACATTAAAAACTATAAACCTGAAAAATCTTAAACCTAACAACCCTAAACCCCAAACCATAGAAAAACCCTACACCTAAACACTACACCCTATGCCCTACACCCTAAATGACCCAAAAAAAATCTAGGAGACCTTAAATGTTAAACTCAAACCCTAAGAAACCCAAACCCTAAACCTTAGGGATAAACCCCCAGCCCTAAGCCTTATGAAACTCTAAGAATCACTAAATCCTAAAAAATCCTAAATCCTAAGAAAACCTAAACACTAAAATCCTTGAAAACATAAACAATAAACCCAACACCCTAAATGACCCAAAAAAAAAACCTGGGAGACCTTAAATGCTAAACTCAAATCCAAAGAAAATTAAATGCTAAACCTTAGGGATAAACCCCCAACCCTAAGCCTTATGAAACTCTAAGAAGCCCTATACTCTAAGAAATCCTAAATCCTAATAAAACCTAACCCCTAAAAATCATTAAAACCCTAAAACTAAAAATCCCGAAAACAAATCTTCAAAACGCTAAAAAAATTCCTTAATCTAAAACCCCAAGTCCTAAACCCTTAGAGCTCATATATCGTAAAACCAATAATGATCCTAAAAAATCTTTAACAATCCTAAATTGAAAAAAATCCTGACCGAATTTTTTTAAAAAAAATTTAAGCTCTAAACACTAACCTAAAAACCCTTAACCAAATACCTAAACTCTTTTTAATAACGCTCAGATCATATCATTGTTCAATATGCTCTATTAAGTTATATATATATTTGTTCAGCTTTATCATGTCACGCATGCTCAGAATCTTTCAACTACTGATACATAGTCTACGCTACATCTTCTCTTAATGTAGGTTCAGGTCCTTAACATTCAGATCACGCGGAGATCGGTTCCCGATCCGTATTAAGCAATATCATTGGTGGGTCTTCGTTTTTCTAGGACGATTTATATGTTTTATATTCAGTCTTTCATTTTTGTTTCAGTTTTGCTAGAGTTAGTTGGGGGCATGTCCCAGCATCTCTAGTCTTTTAGAGGCTTTTTATTCATACATTGTTTTTGTCACTCCCCGAGGTTACCCTCCTGACGTAACACGAGACCAAGGATCACGAGTGACCCCAAGCTGACCTTGAGTGGGCATATCATAAGCATATTAGATCAACACCTTTAAAAGCCTAAACCTAAGAAACCTTAAACCCTAAACTTTAGAGAAACCCCAGGACTTATGAAACACCAACAGACGTTAAAGGCTAAAAACACCTTTATAAAGACTAAACCTAAAAACACCTTTAAAATCCCTAATCCCTAAAAACTCAAAATTTAAAATCCTAAGCCCTAAACCCAATGAAATCCTAAGCCGTAAGAACCGCTAAACGGTAAAAAATCATAACAATCTTGAAAACACCTTTTAAAATCCTAAACGTAAAAAATTTAACAAAAACTTAACCCCTAAACCTTAAAAACCCTTAAATAAATACTTAGACCTTATACCCAAAGAAACCCTAAACCATTTCGCCTAAACCTTAAGGCTAAACCCTAAGAAACCCTAAACTTTACGAAATAAAAAAAACCCTAAATTACTTTTAAAACACAAAACCCTAAAAACCCTATAAGTCCGCTAAGATCTAAGAACCCCTTAATCGTTAAAAAACCATAGAAATCCTAAACACCTTAAAAGCCTAAACCTAATAGAACACTAGAAAATCTTAAGCCCAAAACCCTAAATCCTAAAAATCCATAAAAAAACAAAACCCTAAGAAATTCTAAACGCTAAATAATATACACTAAGAAACTCTACATCTTAGGGCTAAACCATAAACCCCAAACCATATGGAATCCTAAGAAACCCTAAACCCTAAATTCCATTTAAACACCTACAACTATAATACCCGGAAAAAAAACCCTTTAAAACCATAAGCACTAGAAAAAACCCTAAACTTAAAATCCTATGCCCTATATTAGGCCTACGTAACCCTAAATCTTAAGAAATCCAAATTCTTAAAAATACCTAAGAAACCCTAAAACGTTTAAAAACCTTAATCATAAAAATCATAAACATAAAAAAAACCATAAACTCTGAAAAACTCTTAACCTAAAATCCGAAGCCCTAAATCCTAAACCAAGAAACCCTAAGAAATTCTAACTCCTAAACCCTTATAAACCCTAATACCCTAAAACCTATGATCCTAAACCCTAAACCCCAAAAAATCACTAATAAAACCTAAACACTAAAAAACCTAAAAAAAAATGTTTAAAACCCCTAACCTAAAGAACCATAAATCCCAAACTTTAAACCTTGAACCCTAAACCCTTATAAATCATAAGCCCAAAACCCAAACCTTAAGCAAACCCCAAACCCTAAACCCAAAAAAGCACTAAGAAACCCAAAACCCTAAAAAACAACAAAGAAAAACTTAAAAAACATTAAAACCTAGAAAACCTCTAAAAAATCTTAAACCTAACAAACCTAAACCCTATTCTAGAAAAACCCTAAACCTAAAACACTAAACCCTACACCCTAAATGACCCAAAAAATCTAGGAGACCATAAATGTTCAATTCAAATCCTAAGAAACCTAAACCCTAAACGTTAGGGATAAACCCCCAACCCTAAGCCTTATGAAACTCTAAGAAGTCCTAAACCCTAAGAAATCCTAAATCCTAAGAAAACTAAACACTAAAACACATAAAAAAAACTTTAAAAACTCTAAACCTAAAAAATATTAAACCTAACAAACCTAAAACCTAAACCATAGAAAAAACCTAATGCTAAACACTAAACCCTATACCCTAAATGACCCAAAAATAATCTAGGAGACCTTAAATGTTAAACTCAAACCCTAAGAAACCCAAACCCTAAACCTTAGGGATAAACCCCAAGACTTCTGAAACACCAACAGACCCTAAAGCCTAAAAACACCTTTGAAAACACTAAACCTAAAAACACCCTTAAAATCCCTAATCCCTAAAAACTCTAAATTTAAAATCCTAAGCCCTATACCCAAAGAAACCCTAAGCCGTAAGAACCCCTAAACCGTAAAAAATCATAACAATCTTGAAAACCCCTTTTAAAATCATAAACCTAAAAAATTCAACAAAAACTTTAGCCCTAAACCTTAAAAACACTTAAATAAATACTTAGACCTTATACAGAAAGAAACCCTAAACCCTTCCGACTAAACCTTAATGCTAAACCCTAAGAAACCCTAAACTTTTAGAAATAAAAACAACCCTAAATGACTTATAAAACCATAAACTTTTAAAAACCCAAAACCCTATAAATTCCCTAAGATCTAAGAACCCCTTAATCATTAAAAAACCGCACAAATCCTAAACACCTTAAAACCCTAAACCTAAATATTACTCTAAACCTAATAGAACACTAGAAAATCTTAAGCCCAAAACCCTAAATCCTAAAAACCCTTAAAAAAACCAAACCCTATGAAATCCTAAACGCTACATAATATACGCTAAGAAACTCTAAATCATAGGGCTAAACCTTAAACCCCAAACCATATGGAATCCTACGAAACCTGAAACCCTAAAATTCATTTAAACACCTACAACTATAATACCTGGAAAAAACCCCTTTAAAACCCTAAACTTAAAATCCTATGCCCTATATTAGGCCTTCGTAACCTTAAATCTTAAGAAATCCAAATTCATAGAAATACCTAAGAAACCCTAAAACATTTAAAAACCTTAATCATAAAAATCATAAACATAAAAAAAACCATAAACTCTAAAAAACTCTTAACCTAAAATCCGAAGCCCTATATCCTCAATCAAGAAACCCTAAGAAATTCTAACTCCTAAACCCTTATAAACCCTAATATCCTAAAACCTATGATCCTAAACCCTAAACCCTAAAAAATCACCAAGAAAGCCTAAATCCTAAAAATCACTAAGAAAATCTAAACCCTAAAAAACCTAAAAAAAAATGTCTAAAACCCCTAAACCTAAAGAACCATAAATCCCAAACTTTCAACCTTGAACCCTAAACCCTTATAAATCATAAGAGCAAAACCCAAACCCTAAGAAAGCCCCAAACCCTAAACCCAAAAAGCACTAAGAAACCCAAAACCCTAAAAAACAACAAAGAAAAACTTAAAAAACATTAAAACCTAGAAAACCTCTAAAAAATCTCAAACCTAACAAACCTAAACCCTATTCTAGAAAAACCCTAAACCTAAAACACTAAACCCTACACCCTAAATGACCCCAAAAAAACGTAGGAGACCTTAAATGTTCAATTCAAACCCTAAGAAACCTAAACCTTAAACGTTAGGGATAAACCCCCAACCCTAAGCTTTATGAAACTCTAAGAAGGCCTAAACCCTAAGAAATCCTAAATCCTAAGAAAACTAAACATTAAAACACAACAAAAAAAACTTTAAAAACTCTAAACCTAAAAAATCTTAAACCTAACAAACCTAAACCCTAAAACATAGAAAAACCCTAATGCTAAACACTAAACCCTATAGCCTAAATGACCCAAAAAAAATCTAGGAGACCTTAAATGTTAAACTCAAACCCTAAGAAACCCAAATCCTAAACCTTAGGGATAAACCCCCAGCCCTAAGCCTTATGAAACTCTAAGAAGCCCTAAATGCTAAATAATCCTAAATCCTAAGAAAACCTAAACACTAAACCCTACACCCTAAATGACCCAAAAAAAACCTAGGAGACCTTAAATGTTAAACTCCAATCCTAAGAAAATTAAACCCTAAACCTTAGGGATAAACCCCCAGCCCTAAGCTTTATGAAATTCTAAGATGCCCTAAACTCTGAGAAATCCTAAATCCTAATAAAACCTAACCCCTAAAAACCTTTAAAACCCTAAAAATAAAAATCCCGAAAACAAACCTTAAAAACCCTAAAAAAATTCCCTAATATAAAACCCCAAGTCCTAAACCCTTAGAGCTCATATATCGTAAAAACAATAATGATCTAAAAAATCTTTAACAATCCTAACCTAAAAACCATTAACCAAATACCTAAACTCTTCTTAATAATGCTCAGATTATATCATTGTCCAATATGCTCTATTAAGTTATATTTATTTGTTCAGCTTTTTCATGTCATGCTTGCTCAAAATCTTTCAACTACTGATACATAGTCTACGCTACATCTTCTCTTATTGTAGGTTCAGGTCCTTAACATTCAGATCACGCGGAGATCGGTTCCCGATACGTATTCAACAGTATCAGTGGTGAGACCTCATTTTTCTAAGACGATTTATATGTTTTATATTCAGTCTCTCATTTTAGTTTCAGTTTTGCTAGAGTTAGTTGGGGGCATGTCCCAGCATCTCTAGTCTTTTAGAGGCGTTTTATTCATACATTGTTTTACTCACTCCCCGAGGTTACCCAGTTTACGTAACACGAGACCTAGGATGAAGAGTGACCCCAAGCTAACATTGAGTTGGCATATCATAAGCATATTAGATCAACACCTTTAAAAGCCTAAACCTAAGAAATCTGAAATTCCTAAGAAACCCTAAACACTAAACCTTAGGGAAACCCCATGACTTATGAAACACCAACTGACCCTAAAGCCTAAAATCACCTTTGAAAACACTAAACCTAAAAACACCTTTAAATTCCCTAATCCCTCAAAACTCTAAATTTAAAATCCTAGATCCCTATACCCAAAGAAACCCTAAGCCGTAAGAACCCCTAGACAGTAAAAAATCATTACAATCTTCAAAACCCCTTTTAAAATCCTAAACCTAAATAATTCAACAAAAACTTAAGCCCTAAACCTTAAAAACACTTAAATAAATACTTAGACCTTATACCTAAAGAAACCCTAAACCCTTCCGACTAAACCTTAAGGATAAACCCTAAGAAACCCTAATCTTTAAGAAATAAAAAAAAAACCCTAAAAGACTTTTAAAACCCTACACTTTTAAAAACCCAAAACCCTAAAAACCCTATAAATCCCCTAAGATCTAAGAACCCCTTAATCGTTAAAAAACCATACAAATCCTAAACACCTTAAAACCCTAAACCTAAATATTACTCTAAACCTAATAGAACACTAGAAAATCTAAAGCCCAAAACCCTAAATCCTAAAAACCCTTAAAATAACCAAACCCTACGAAATCCTAAACACTAAATAATATACACTAAGAAACTCTAAATCATAGGGCTAAACCTTAAACCCCAAACCATATGGAATCCTAAGAAACCCTAAACCCTAAAATACATTTAAACACCTACAACTATAATACCCGGAAAAAAAAACCCTTTAAAACCATAAGCCCTAGAAAAAGCCCTAAACTTAAAATCCTATGCTCTATATTAGGCCAACGTAACCCTAAATCTTAAGAAATCCAAATTCTTCAAAATACCTAAGAAACCCTAAAACATTTAAAAACCTTAATCATAAAAATCATAAACATAAAAAAAACATAAAATCTAGAAAACTCTTAACATATAATCCGAAGCCCTAAATCCTAAACCAAGAAACCCTAAGAAATTCTAACTCCTAAACCCTTATAAACCCTAATACCCTAAAACCTATGATCCTAAACACTAAACCCTAAAAAATCACAAAGAAAGTCTAAACCTTAAAAATCACTAACAAAATCTAAACCCTAAAAAACCTAAAAAAAAATGTCTAAAACCCCTAAACCAAAAGAACCATTAATCCCAAACTTTAAACCTTGAACCCTAAACCCTTATAAATCACAAGCCCAAAACCCAAACCCTAAGAAAACCCCAAACCCTAAACCCAAAAAAGCACTAAGAAACCCAAAACCCTAAAAAACAACAAAGAAAAACTTAAAAAACATTAAAACCTAGAAAACCTCTAAAAAATCTTAAACCTAACAAACCTAAACCCTATTCTAGAAAATCCCTAAACCTAAAACACTAAACCCTACACCCTAAATGATCCTAAAAAAACCTAGGAACCCTTAAATGTTCAATTCAAACCCTAAGAAACCTAAACCTTAAACGTTAGGGATAAACCCCCAACCCTAAGCCTTATGAAACTGTAAGAAGCCCTAAACCATAAGAAATCCTAAATCCTAAGAAAAACTAAACACTAAAAAACTACAAAAAAAATTTTAAAAACTCTAAACCTAAAAAATCATAAACGTAAAAAACCTAAATCCTAAACCATAGAAAAACCCTAAACCTAAACACTAAACCCTACACCCTAAATGATCTAAAAAAAACCTAGGTGACCTTAAATGTTAAACTCAAACCCTAAGAAACCCTAACCCTAAACCTTAGTGATAAACACCCAACGTTAAGCCTTATGAAACTCTAAGAATCCCTAAGAAATCCTAAATCCTAAGAAAAGCTAAACACTAAAAACCTTTAAATCCTAAACACTAAACCCTACACCCTAAATGACCCAAAAAAAACCTGGGAGACCTTAAATGTTAAACTCAAATCCTAAGAAACTTAAACCCTAAACCTTAGGGATAAACCCCCAACCATAAGCCTTTTGAAACTATAAGAAGCCCTAAATCCTAAGAAATCCTAAATCCTAAGATAAGCTAAACACTAAAAACCTTTAAAACCCGAAAACTAAACATCCAGAAAACAAACTTTAAAAAACCCTAAAAAAAATACTTAATCTAAAACCCAAAGTCCTAAACCCTTATAGCTCATATATCGTAAAAACAATAATGATCCTCAAAAATCCTTAACAATCCTAAAAAAAAAAAAAACTCTTGACCGATTTTTTTTTAGAAAAACTTAATCTCTAAACCCTAACCTAAAAACCCTTAACTTTCCTAAACTCTTATTAATCATGTTCAGATTATATCATTGTTCAATATGCTCTATTCAGTTATATATATTTGTTCAGCTTTATCATGTCATGCGTGCTCAAAATCTTTCAACTACTGATACATAGTCTACGCTACATCTTCTCTTGATGCAGGTTCAGGTCCTTAGGATTCAGAAAACGCGGAGATCGGTTCCTGATTCGTATTCAGCAATATAAGTGGTGAGTCCTCTTTTTTCAGGGAAGATTTACACGTTTTATATTCATTCTTTCATTTTAGTTTCAGTTTTGCTAGAGTTAGCTGGGGACATGTCCCAGCATCTCTAGTCAGTTAGAGGCTTTTATTCATACATAGTTTTTCACTCCCCGAGGTTACCTAGTTGATGTAACACGAGACCTAGCATCACGAGTGACCCCAAGCTAACCTTGAGTTGGCATATCATTAGCATATTAGATCAGCACCTTTAAAAGCCTAAACCTAAGAAATCTGAAATCCCAAAGAAACCCTAAACCATAAGATACACTAAACCCTAAACCTTAGGGAAACCCCAAGACTTATGAAACACCAACAAACCGTAAAGCCTAAAAATACCTTTAAAAACACTAAACCTAAAAGCACCCTTAAAATCCCTAACCTCTAAAAACTCCAAATTTAAAATCCTAAGCCCTAAACCCAAATAAACCCTAAGCCGTAAGAACCCCTAAACAGTAAAAAATCATAAGAATCTTGAAAACCCCTTTTAAAATCCTAAACCTAAAAAATTCAACATAAACTTAAGCCCTAAACCTTATAAACCGTTAAATAAATACTTAGACCTTATACCCAAAGAAACCCTAAACCCTTCCGCCTAAACCTTATGGCTAAACCTTAAGAAACCCTAAACTTTAAGAAATAAAAAAAAACCTAAAACACTTTTAAAACCCTAAAAACCCTATAAATCCCCTAAATTCTAAGAAACCCTTAATCGTTAAAAAACCATAGAAATCCTAAACACCTTAAAACCCTAAACCTAAATATTACTCTAAACCTAATAGAACACTAGAAAATCTTAAGCCCAAAACCTTAAATCCTAAAAACCCATAAAAAAACCAAAACCTAAGAAATACTAAACGCTAAATAATATACGCTAAGAAACTCTAAATCATAGGGCTAAACCTTAAACCCCAAACCATATGGAATCCTAAGAAACCCTAAACCCTAAAATCCATTTAAACACCAACAACTATAATACCCGGAAAAAAAACCCTTTAAAACATTAAGCTTTAGATAAAACCCTAAACTTGAAATCCTATGCCCTTTATTAGACCTACGAACCCTAAATTTTAAGAAATCCAAATTCTTAAAATTACCTAAGAAACCCTAAAACATTTAGAAACCTTAATCATAAAAATCATAAACATAAAAAAAACCATAAACTGTAAAAAACTCTTAACCTAAAATCCGAAGCCCCAAATCCTAAACCAAGAAACCCTAAGAAACAATAACTCCTAAACCCTTATAAGCCTTAATACCCTAAAACCTATGATCCTAAACCCTAAACCCTAAAAAATCACTTAGAAAACCTAAACCCTAAAAATCACTAAGAAAACCTAAAATCCTAAAAAACCTAAAAAAAAAAGTTTAAAACCCCTAAACCTAAAGAACCATAAATCCCAAACTCTAAACCTTGAACCCTAAATCCTTAAAAATCATAAGCCCAAAACCCAAACCCTAAGAAACCCAAACCCTAAACCTTAGGGATAAACCCCCAGCCCTAAGCCTTATGAAACTCTAAGAAGCCTTAAATTCTAAAAAATCCTAAATCCTAAGAAAACCTAAACACTAAAAACCTTTAAAACCTAAACACTAAACCCTACACCCTAAATGACCCAAAAAAAAAAACCTAGGAGACCTTAAATGTTAAACGCAAATCCTAAGAAAATTAAACTCTAAACCTTAGGGATAAATCCCCAACCCTAAGCCTTATGAAACTCTAAGAAGCCCTAAACTCTAAAAAATCCTAAATCCTAATAAAACCTAACCCCTAAAAACCTTTAAAACACTAAAACTAAAAATCCCGAAAACAAAGCTTAAAAACCCTAAAAAAATTCCTTAATCTAAAACCCCAAGTCCTAAACCCTTATAGCTCATATATCGTAAAACAAATAATGATCCTAAAATATCTTTAATAATCCTAAATTGAAAAAATTTCTTGACCGAATTTTTTTTAGAAAAATTTAAGCTCTAAACCCTAACCTAAAAACCCTTAACCAAATACCTAAACTCTTCTTAATAACGCTCAGATTATATCATTGTTCAATATGCTCTATTAAGTTATATATATTTGTTCAGCTTTATCATGTCATGCATGTTCAGAATCTTTCAACTACTGATACAGAGTCTACGCTACATCTTCTCTTAACGTAGGTTCAGGTCCTTAACATTCAGATCAAGAGGAGATCGGATCCCGATACGTATTCAGCAATATCAGTGGTGAGTCCTCATTTTTCGAGGACGATTTATATGTTTTATATTCAGTTTTTCATTTTAGTTTCAGTTTTGCTAGAGTTAGTTGGGGCCATGTCCCAGCATCTCAAGTGTTTTAGAGGCTTTTTATTCATACATTGTTTTTGTCACTCCCCGAGGTTACCCACTTGACGTAACACGAGACCTAGGATCACGAGTGACCCCAAGCTAACCTTGAGTGGGCATATCATAAGCATATTAGATCAACACCTTTAAAAGCCTAAACCTAAGAAACCCTAAACTTTTAAAAACCCAAAAGACTATAAATCCCCTAAGATCTAAGAACCCCTTAATCATTAAAAAACAATAGAAATTCTAAGCACCTTAAAACCCTAAACCTAAATATTACTCTAAACTTAATAGAACACTAGAAAATCTTAAGCCCAAAACCCTAAATCCTAAAAACCGTTAAAAAAACCAAACCCTAAGAAATCCTAAACGCTAAATAATATATGCTAAGAAACTCTAAATCATTGGGCTAAACCTTAAACCCCAAACCATATGGAATCCTAAGAAACCCTAAACCCTAAAATCCATTTAAACACCTACAACTATAATACCCGAAATAAAACCCTTCTAAACCATAAGCCCTAGAAAAAACCCTAAACTTAAAATCATATGCCCTATATTAGGCCTACGTAACCCTAAATCTTTAGAAATCCAAATTCTTAAAAATACCTAAGAAACCCTAAAACATTTAAAAACCTTAATCATAAATATCATAAACATAAAAAAAACCATAAACTCCAAAAAACTCTTAACTTAAAATCTGAAGCCCTAAATCCTAAACCAAGAAACCCTAAGAAACTCTAACTCCTAAACCCTTATAAACCCTAATACCCTAAAACCTATGATCCTAAACCCTAAACCTTAAAAAATCACTAAGAAAACCTAAACCCTAAAAATCACTAAGAAAACCTAAACCCTAAAAAACCTAAAAAAAAAGTTTAAAACCCCTAAACCTAAAGGACTATAAATCCCAAACTCTAAACCTTGAACCCTAAACCCTTATAAATCATAAGCCCAAAACCCAAACCCTAAGAAAACCCCAAACCCTAAGCCCAAAAAAGCACTAAGAAACCCAAAACCCTAAAAAACAACAAAGAAAATGATAGCATCCAAGGAATCTCTACTCCATTGAAGGACAAGGATGAAGCTTTAGAAACTCCAAGGAGGCCCATAACAAGATCTCAAACCAAGGAGTTCAATGATAAGTTCAATGGGCTTCAATCGCTGATTCAAAGATTTCTTATTGGGGAAGAAGAGCTCAAGCCCAAGGGAGAGGAATTGTCCAAATGCTACAATTATTTGGTGGCCCAAATTCAAGCCCAAGATGAGGAATTTTAAGGTCCAATTTCGTGCAAATAAGGTCAAGAAGAGTCCAAGAATCAGCCACAACAAGAGTTGCTTTCTGCCCAAGTTTTGAGAGAAGACTAGTCGAACTTTCCAAGATTGTCAAGATTCAATTCAAACCCTAAGAAACCTAAACCCTAAACATTTGGCATAAATACCCAACCCTAAGACTTATGAAACTCTAAAAAGCCCTAAACCCTAAGAAATCCTAAATCCTAAGAAAACTAAACACTAAAAATCTACAAAAAAAACTTTAAAAACTCTAAACCTAAAAAATCTTAAACCTAACAAACCTAAACCCTAAACCATAGATAAACCCTAAACCCAAACACTAAACCCTACACCTTAAATGACCCAAAAAAAATCTAGGAGTCCTTAAATGTTAAATTCAAACCCTAAGAAACCCAAACCCAAAACCTTAGGGATAAACCCCCAGCCCTGAGCCTTATGAAATTCTAAGCAGCAATAAATCCTAAATCCTAAGAAAACCTAAACACTAAAAACCTTTAAAACCTAAACACTAAACCCTACACCCTAAATGAACCAAAAAAAAACCTGAGGGATCTTAAATGTTAAACTCAAATCCTAAGAAAATTAAACCCTAAACCTTAGGGATAAACCCCCAACCCTAAGCCTTATGAAACTCCAAGAAGCCCTAAACTCTAAGAAATTCTAAATGCTAATAAAACCTAACCCCTAAAAACCATTGAAACCCTAAAACTAAAAATCCTGAAAACAAACATTAAAAACCCTAAAAAAATTACTTAATCTAAAACCCCAAGTCCTAAACCCTCAGAGCTCATATATCGTAAAACTATAATGATCCTAAAAAATCTTTAACAATCCTAAATTGAAAAAAACTCTTGACCGAAGTTTTTAAAAAAAAACTAAAGCTATAAACCCTAACCTAAAAACCATTAACCAAATACCTAAACTCTTCTTAATAATGCTCAGATTATATCACTGTCCAACATGCTCTATTAAGTTATATATATTTGTTCAGCTTTATCATGTCATGCATGCTCAGAATCTTTCAACTACTGATACATAGTCTACGCTACATCTTCTCTTAATGTAGGTTCAGGTCCTTAACATTAAGATCACGCGGAGATCGATTCCCGATACGTATTCAGCAATATCAGTGGTGAGTCCTCGTTTTTCTAGGACGATTTATATGTTTTATATTCAGTCTTTCATTTTAGTTTCAGTTTTGCTAGAGTTAGTTGGGGGCATGTCCCAGCATCTCTAGTCTTTTAGAGGCTTATTATTCATACATTGTTTTTGTCACTCCCCGAGGTTACCCACTTGACGTAACACGAGACCTAGGATCACGAGTGACCCCAAGCTAACCTTGAGTGGACATATCATAAGCATATTAGATCAACACCTTTAAAAGCCTAAACCTAAGAAATCTGAAATCCCTAAGAAACCCTAAACCCTAAACCTTAGGGAAACCCTAGGACATATGAAACAGCAACATACCCTAAAGCCTAAAAACACCTATAAAATCACTAAACCTAAAAACACCATTAAAATACCTAATCCCTAAAAACTCTAAATTTAAAAGCCTAAGCCCTAAACCTAATGTAACCCAAAGTCGTACGAACCCCTAAACAGTAAAAAATCATAACAATCTTCAAAACCCCTTTTAAAATCCTAAACCTAAATAATTCAACAAAATCTTAAGCCCTAAACCTTAACAACCCTTAAATAAATACTTAGACCTTATACCCAAAGAAACCCTAAACCCTTCCGCCTAAACCCTAAGAAACCCTAAACTTTAAGAATTACAAAAAAACCTAAAACACTTTTAAAACCCAAACTTTTAAATACACAAAACCCTAAAAACCCTATAAATCCCAAAAGATCTAAGAACCCATTAATCGTTAAAAAACCATAGAAATCCTAAACACCTTAAAACCCTAAACCTAAATATTACTCTAAACCTAATAGGACACTAGAAAATCTTAAACCCATAACCCTAAAACCTAAAAACCCTTCAAAAAACCAAACCCTAGGAAATACTAAATGCTAAATAATATACGCTAAGAAACTCTAAATCATAGGGCTAAACCTTAAACCCCAAACCATATGGAATCCTAAGAAACCCTAAACCCTAAAATCCATTTAAACATCTACAACTATAATACCCGGAAAAAAAACCCTTTAAAACCATAAGCCCTAAAAAAAACCCTAAACTTAATCCTATGCCCTATATTAGGCCTACGTAACCCTAAATCTTAAGAAATCTAAATTATTAAAAATACCTAAGAACCCCTAAAACATTTTAAAACCTTATAAACCATAATACCCTAAAACCTATGATCCTAAACCCTAAACCCAAAAAAATCACAAAGAAAACCTATGATCCTAAACCCTAAACCCTAAAAAATCACTAAGAAAACCTAAATCCTAAAAAACCCAAAAAAAAGTTTAAAACCCCTAAACCTAAGATATCTGAAATCCCTAAGAAACCCTAAACCCTAAACCTTAGGGAAAACCCAGGAATTATGAAACACCAACAGACCCTAAAGCATAAAAACACCTTTAAAAACACTAAACCTAAAAACACCCTTAAAATCCCTAATCCCTAAAAGCTCTTAATTTAAAATCCTAAGCCCTAAACCCAAAGAAACCCTAAGCCATAAGAACCCCTAAACGGTAAAAAATCATAACAATCTTGAAAACCCCTTTTAAAATCCTAAACCTAAAAAATTCAACAAAAATTTAAGCCCTAATCCTTAAAAACCCTTAAGGAAATAGTTAGTCCTTATACTCAAAGAAACCCTAAATCATTCCGACCAAACCTTAAGGCTAAACCCTAAGAAACCCTAAACTTTAAGAAATAAAAAAAATCATAAAACACTTTTAAAACCCTAAACTTTTAAAAACCCAAAACCCTAAAAATCCCCTAAGATCTAAGAACCCCTTAATCGTTAAGAAACCATAGAAATTCTAAACACCTTAAAACCGTAAACCTAAATATTACTCTAAACCTAATAGAACACTAGAAAATCTTAAGCCCAAAACCCTAAATCTTAAAAATCCTTAAAAAAACCAAACCCTAACAAATTCTAAATGCTAAATAATATACTCTAAGAAACTCTACATCATAGGGCTAAACCTTAAATCCCAAACCATATGGAATCCTAAGAAACCCTAAATCTTAAAATCCATTTAAACACCTACAACTATAATACCCGAAAAAGAAAACCCTTTAAAACCATAAGCCCTAGAAAAAACCCTAGACTTAAAATCCTATGCCCTATATTAGGCCTACGTAACCCTAAATCTTAAGAAATCAAATTCTTTAAAATACCAAAGAAACCCTAAAACATTTAAAAACCTAAATCATAAAAATCATAAACATAAAAAAAACCATAAACTCTAAAAAACTCCTAACTTAAAATCCGATGCCCTAAATCCTAAACCAAGAAACCCTAAGAAACTCTAACTCCTAAACCCTTATAAACCCTAATACCCTAAAACCTATGATCCTAAACCCTAAACCCTAAAAAATCACTAAGAAAACGTAAACCCTAAAAATCACTAAGAAAACCTAAATCCTAAAAATCACTAAGAAAACCGAAATCCTAAAAAACCTAATAAAAAACGTTTAAAACCCGTAAACCTAGAGAACCATAAATCCCAAACTCTAAACCTTGAACCCTAAACCCTTAAAAATCATAAGCCCAAAACCAAAACCTTAAGAAACCCAAACCCTAAACCTTAGGGATAAACCCCCAGCCCTAAGCCTTATGAAACTCTAAGAAGCCCTAAATACTAAAAAATCCTAAATCCTAAGAAAACCTAAACACTAAAAACCTTTAACACCTTAACACTAAACCCTACACCCTAAATGACCCAAAAAAAAAACCTAGGAGACCTTAAATGTTAAACTCAAATCCTAAGAAAATTAAACCCTAAACCTTAGGGATAAACCCCCAACCCTAACCCTTATGAAACTCTAAAAAGCCCTAAACTCTATGAAATCCTAAATCCTAAGAAAACCTAACCCCTAAAAACCTTTAAAACCCTAAAACTAAAAATCCCGAAAACAAACCTTAAAAACCCTAAAAAAATTCCTTAATCTAAAACCCCAAGTCCTAAACAATCACGCATGCTCAGAATCTTTCAACTACTGATACATAGTCTACGCTACATCTTCTCTTAATGTAGGTTCAGGTCTTTAACATTCAGATCACGCGGAGATCGGTTCCCAATCCTTATTCAACAATATTAGTGGTGAGTCCTCGTTTTTCTAGGATGATTTATATGTTTTATATTCAGTCTCTCACTTTAGTTTCAGTTTTGCTAGAGTTAGTTGGGGGCATGTCCCAGCATCTCTAGTCTTTTAGAGGCTTTTTATTCATACATTGTTTTACTCACTCCCCGAGGTTACCCACTTTACGTAACACGAGACCTAGGATCACGAGTGACCCCAAGCTAAGATTGAGTTGGCATATCATAAGCATATTAGATCAACACCTTTAAAAGCCTAAACCTAAGAAATCTGAAATCCCTAAGAAACCCTAAACCCTAAACTTTAGGGAAACCCCAGGACTTATGAAACACCAACAGACCCTAAAGCCTAAAAACACCTTCGAAAACACTAAATCTAAAAACACCCTTAAAATCCCTAATCCCTAAAAACTCTAAATTTAAAATCCTAAGCCCTATACCCAAAAAAACCCTAAGCCGTAAGAACCCCTAAACAGTAAAAAATCATAACAATCTTGAAAACCCATTTTAAAATCCTAAACCTAAAAAATTCAACAAAAACTTAAGCCCTAAACCGTAAAAACACTTAACTAAATACTTAGACCTTATACCGAAAGAAACCCTAAACCCTTCCGACTAAACGTTAAGGCTAAACCCTAAGAAACCCTAAACTTTAAGAAATAAAAAAATCCCTAAAAGACTTTTAAAACCCGAAACTTTTAAAAACCCAAAACCCTAAAACCCCTATAAATCCCCTAAGATCTAAGAACCCCTTAATTGTTAAAAAACCATACAAATCCTAAACATCTTAAAACCCTAAACCTAAATATTACTCTAAACCTAATAGAACACTAGAAAATCTTAAGCCCAAAACCCTAAATCCTAAAAACCCTTAAAAAAACCAAACCCTATGAAATCCTAAATGCTAAATAATATACGCTAAGAAACTCTAAATCATAGGGCTAAACCTTAAACCCCAAACCATATGCAATCCTAAGAAACCCTAAACCCTAAAATCCATTTAAACACCTACAACTATAATACCCGGAAAAAAAACCCTTTAAAACCATAAGCCCTAGAAAAAACCCTAAACCTAAAATCCTATGCCATATTTTAGGCCTACGTAAATCTTAAGAATTCCAAATTCTTCAAAATACCTAAGAAACCTTAAAACATTTAAAAAACTTAATCATAAAAATCATAAATATAAAAAAAACCATAAACTCCAAAAAACTCATAACTTAAAATCCGGAGCCCTAAATCCTAAACCAAGAAATCGTAAGAAACTCTAACTCCTAAACCCTTATAAACCCTAATACCCTAAAACCTATGATCCTAAACCCTAAACCCTAAAAAATCACTAAGAAAACCTAATCCCTAAAAATCACTAAGAAAACCTAAACCCTAAAAAACCTAAAAAAAAAGTTTAAAACCCCTAAACCTAAAGAACCATAAATCCCTAACTCTAAACCTTGAACGCTAAACCCTTATAAATCATAAACCCAAAACCCAAACCCTAAGAAAACCCCAAACCCTAAACCCAAAAAAGCACTAAGAAACCCGAAACCCTAAAAAACAACAAAGAAAATGATAGCATCCAAGGAAGCTCTACTCCATTGAAGGACAAGGATGAAGTTTTAGAAACTCCAAGGAGGCCCATAACAAGATCTCAAACCAAAGAGTTCAATGAGAAGTTCAATGGGCTTCAATTGCTGATCCAAAGGTTTCTTATTGGGGAAGAATAGCACAAGCCCAAGGGAGAGGAATTGTCCAAATGCTACAATTATTTGGTGGCCCAAATTCAAGCCCAAGATGGGGAATTTTAAGGTCCAATTTCGTGCAGATAAGGTCAAGAAGAGTCCAAGAATCAGCCACAACAAGAGTTGCTTTCTTCCCATGTTTTGAGAGAAGACTAGTTAAACTTTCCAAGATTGTCAAGATTCTTTTCCTAGTTGGGATTTACCTTATTTATTTATTTATATATAGGTTATTATTATTTTCCTTAGACTATTTATTGTCTCCTAAGTACCATTTAATGCTTTCCTAGAAGTACTAAATTTGTTCCTAGTTAGGTTACTTTATTTCCTTTCTAGAGTAGGATTCCTTGTAATTGTCTTTCTAGGGTTTGGCTGACCTTTTAGCTGCTTAGAAGGGCTCTTGGACGTTTTTCCCCTTCTCCTATATATAGGAGTCCTTTTCATTCATTAAAGACAATTTATATTGATATTTATAATATTTGAGAGAGTTCTTTGAACCTTTGTGACTTGTTCTTTGAGAATTTATCTTTAAACCTTTACTAGTTTCATAGTTTAAGGTATAAAGTAACTTCTTCTTGTGATATATTTGGTTTTTTTATGGTATTCTTTAGAAGGTGATTAGTTTCTACATACTAATTATTGTCTTTAGTTACTCATAAAGCGGTCAAGATCCGAATCTATCGTTTCGATTTGTTTTGTCAAGTAAAGGCATTAGATTTCTTCCATAAATCTATACGTTGTTACTTGGATCTTTTCAAGGCCTTAGAACATCTAATCCTTGGAAATTCGGGGATCTTTCCAACGAAATTCCCATATCTTTAGTTAGTTTTTTTGTTTCTTTTCTTTGTTCTTCCGCATTCTAATATTCAATTCTCTATTTGTGATCTCCCTTAACCTTGCTGTTATCAGAAAAACATAAAAAACATTATAACCTAGAAAACCTCTAAAAAATCTTAAACCTAACAAACCTAAACCCTATTCTAGAAAAACCCTAAACCTAAAACACTAAACCCTACACCCTAAATGACCCAAAAAAAACGTAGGAGACCTTAAATGTTCAATTCAAACCCTAAGAAACCTAAACCCTAAACCTTAGGGATAAACCCCCAACCCTAAGCCTTATGAAACTCTAAGAAGCCCTAAACCCTAAGAAATCCTAAATCCTAAGAAAACTAAACACTAAAAAACTACAAAAAAAAACATTAAAAACTCTAATCCTAAAAAATCTTAAACCTAACAAACCTAAACCCTAAACCATAGAAAAACCCTAAACATAAACACTACACCCTACACCCTAAATGACCCAAAAAAAATC
>NC_064288.1:27549025-27561642 GCF_019186545.1 Solanum stenotomum
CTCTAAACCCTAACCTAAAAACCCTTAACCAAATACCTAAACTCTTCTTAATAATGCTCAGATTATATCATTGTTCAATATGCTCTATTAAGTTATATATATTTGTTCAGCTTTATCATGTCATGCATGCTCAGAATCTTTCAACTACTGATACAAAGTCTACGCTACATCTTCTCTTAATGTAGGTTCAGGTCCTTAACATTCAGATCACGCGGAGATCGGTTCCCGATACATATTCAGCATTATCAGTGGTGTGCCCCCGTTTTTCTAGAAAGATTTATATGTTTTATATTCAGTCATTCATTTTAGTTTCAATTTTGCTAGAGTTAGTTGGGGGCATGTCCCAGCATCTCAAGTCTTTTAGAGGCTTTTTATTCATACATTGTTTTTGTCACTCCACGAGGTTACCCACTTGATGTAACACGAGACCTAGGATCACGAGTGACCCCAACCTAACCTTGAGTGGGCATATCATAAGCATATTAGATCAACACCTTTAAAAGCCTAAACCTAAGAGACCCTAAACCCTAAACCTTAGGGAAACCCCAGGACTTATGAAACACCAACATACCCTAAAGCTTAAAAACACCTTTAAAAACACTAAACCTAAAAACACCCTTAAAATCCCTAATCCCTAAAAACTCCAAATTTAAAATCATAAGCCCTAAACCCAAAGAAACCCAAAGCCATAAGAACCCCTAAACGGTAAAAGATCATAACAATCTTGTAAACCCCTTTTAAAATCCTAAACCTAAAAAATTCAACAAAAACTTAAGCCCTAAACCTTATAAACCCTTAAATAAATAGTTAGACCTTATACCCAAAGAAACCCTAAACCCTTCCACCTAAACCTTAAGGCTAAACCTTAAGAAACCCTAAACTTTAAGAAGTAAAAAAAAACCTAAATGACTTTTAAAACCCTAAACTTTTAAAAACCCAAAACCCTAAAAACCCAATAAATCCCCTAATCGTTAAAAAACCATAGAAATCCTAAACACCTTAAAACCCTAAACCTAAATATTACTCTAAACCCAATAGAACACTAGAAAATCTTAAGCCCAAAACCCTAAATGCTAAAAACCTTAAAAAAACTAAACCCTAAGAAATCCTAAACGCTAAATAATATACGGTAAGAAACTCTAAATCATAGGGATAAACCTTAAACCCCAAACCATATGGAATCCTAAGAAACACTAAACCCTAAAATCCATTGAAACACCTACAACTATAACACCCGAAAAAAAAACCCATTAAAACCATAAGACCTAAAA
This sequence comes from Solanum stenotomum, assembly GCF_019186545.1. Lineage (NCBI taxonomy): Eukaryota > Viridiplantae > Streptophyta > Magnoliopsida > Solanales > Solanaceae > Solanum > Solanum stenotomum. The sequence goes on from NC_064288.1 coordinate 27,550,297, forward strand.
AAAACCCCAAACTTAAAATCCTATGCCCTATATTAGGCCTACGTAACCCTAAATCTTAAGAAATCCAAATTCTTAAAAATACCTAAGAAACCCTAAAACATTTAAAAACCTTAATCATAAAAATCATAAACATAAAAAAAAACCATAAACTCTAAAAAACTCTTAACCTAAAATCCGAAGCCCTAAATCCTAAACCAAGAAACCCTAAGAAATTCTAACTCCTAAACCCTTATAAACCCTAATACCCAAAAACCTCTGATCCTAAACCCTATACCCTAAAAAATACTAAGAAAACCTAAACCCTAAAAATCACTAAGAAAACCTAAACAATAAAAAAAAATTTAAAAAAAAGTCTAAAACCCCTAAACCTAAAGAACCATAAATCCCAAATTCTAAACCTAGAACCCTACACCCTTACAAATCATAAGCCCAAAACCCAAACCCTAAGAAAACCCCAAACCCTAAACCCAAAAAAGCACTAACAAACCCAAAACCCTAAAAAACAACAAATAAAAACCTAAAAAACATTAAAACCTAGAAAACCTCTAAAAAATCTTAAACCTAACAAACCTAAACCCTATTCTAGAAAAACCCTAAACCTAAAACACTAAACCCTACACCCTAAATGACCCAAAAAAACGTAGGAGACCTTAAATGTTCAATTCAAACCATAAGAAACCTAACCCCTAAACCTTAAGGATAAACCCCCAACCCTAAGCCCTATGAAACTCAAAGAAGACCTAAACCCTAAGAAATCCTAAATCCTAAGGAAACTAAACACTAAAACACTACAAAAAAACTTTAAAAATTCTAACCCTAAAAAATCTTAAACATAACAAACCTAAACCCTAAACCATAGAAAAAGCCTAAAGCTAAACACTAAACCCTACACCCTAAAAGACCCAAAAAAAATCTAGGAGACCTTAAATGTTAAACTAAAAACCTAAGAAACCCAAACCCTAAACCTTAGGGATAAACCCCCAGCCCTAAGCCTTATGAAACTCTAAGAAGCCCTAAATCCTAAAAAATCCTAAATCCTAAGAAAACCTAAACACTAAAAAACTTTAAAACCTAAGAAACCCTAAACGGTAAACCTTAGGGAAAACCCAGGACTTATGAAACACCAACAGACCCTAAAGCATAAAAACACCTTTAAAAACATGAAACCTAAAAACACCCTTAAAATCCCTAACCCCTAAAAGCACTTAATATAAAATCCTAAGCCCTAAACCCAAAGAAACCCTAAGCCATAAGAACCCCTAAACGGTAAAAAATCATAACAATCTTGAAAAACCCTTTTAAAATCCTAAACCTAAAAAATTCAACAAAAACTTAAGCTCTAAACATTAAAAACCCTTAAATAAATACTTAGACCTTATACCCAAAGAAACCCTAAACTCTTCCGTCTAAACCTTAAGGCTAAACCGTAAGAAACCCTAAACTTTATGAAATAAAAGAAAACCCTAAAAGACTTTTAAAACCCTAAACTTTCAAAAACCCAAAACCCTAAAAACCATATAAATCCCCTAAGATCTTAGAACCCCTTAATCGTTAAAAAATCGTAGAATCCTAAACACCTTAAAACCCTAAACCTAAATATTACTCTAAACCTAATAGAACACTAGAAAATCTTAAGCCCAAAACCCTAAATCCTAAAATCTCATAAAAAAACCAAACCCTAAGAAATCCTAAACGCTAAATAATATACGCTAAGAAACGCTCAATCATAGGGCTAAACCTTAAACCGCAAACCATATGGAATCCTAAGAAACCCTAAACCCTAAAATCCATTTAAACACCTACAACTAAAATATCCGGAAAAAAAACCATCTAAAACCATAAGCTCTAGAAAAAACCTTAAACTTAAAATCCTATGTCGTATATTAGGCCTACGTAACCCTAAATATTAAGAAATCCAAATTCTTAAAAATACCTAGGAAACAGTAAAACATTTAAAATCCTTAATAATAAAAATCATAAACATAAAAAAAACCATAAACTCTAAAAAACTCTTAACCTAAAATCCGAAGAGCTAAATCCTAAACCAAGAAACCCTAAGAAACTCTAACTCCTAAACCGTTATAAACCCAAATACCCTAAAACCTATGATCCTAAACCCTAAACCCTAAAAAATCACTAAGAAAGCCTAAACCCTAAAAATCACTAAGAAAACCTAAACCCTAAAAAACCTAAAAAAAAAGTTTAAAACCCCTAAACCTAAAGAACCATAAATCCCAAACTCTAAACCCTTATAAATCATAAGCCCAAAACCCAAACCCTAAGAAAACCCAAAACCCAAAAAAGCACTAAGAAACCCAAAACCCTAATAAAACAACAAAGAAAAACCTAAAAAACATTAAAACCTAGAAAACCTCTAAAAAATCTTAAACCTAACAAACCTAAACCCTATTCTAGAAAAACCCTAAACCTAAAACACTAAACCCTACACCCTAAATGACCCAAAAAAAACGTAGGAGACCTTAAATGTTCAATTCAAACCCTAAGAAACCTAAACCCTAAACCTTAGGGATAAACCCCCAACCCTAAGCCTTATGAAACTCTAAGAAGCCCTAAACCCTAAGAAATCCTAAATCCTAAGAAAACTAAACACTAAAAAACTACAAAAAAAACTTTAAAAACTCTAAACCTAAAAAATCTTAAACCTAACNCATAAACACTACACCCTACACCCTAAATGACCCAAAAAAAATCAAGGAGACCTTAAATGTTAAACTCAAATCCCTAAGAAACCCAAACCCTAAACCTTAGGGATAAACCCCCAGCCCTAAGCCTTATGAAACTCTAAGAAGCCCTAAATCCTAAAAAATCCTAAATCCTAAGAAAACCTAAACACTAAAAACCTTTAAAACTAAAGCCTACACCAAAAATGATCCGAAAAAAACCTAGGAGACCTTAAATGTTAAACACAAATTAAGAAACTTAAACCCTAAACCTTAGGGATAAACCCCCAACCCCAAGCCTTATGAAGCTCTAAGAAGCCTAAACTCTAAGAAATCCTAAATCCTAATAAAACCCTAACACAATTCCTTAATCTAAAACCCCAAGTCCTAAACCCTTATAGCTCATATATCGTAAAAACAATAATGATCCTAAAGAATCTTTAACAATCCTAAATTGAAAAAAACTCTTGACCGAATTTTTTTTAGAAAAACTTAAGCTCTAAACCCTAACCTAAAAACCCTTAACCAAATACCTAAACTCTTCTTAATAATGCTCAGATTATATCATTGTTCAATATGCTCTATTAAGTTATATATATTTGTTCAGCTTTATCATGTCATGCATGCTCAAAATCTTTCAACTACGGATACATAGTCTACGCTACATCTTCTCTTAATGTAGGTTCAGGTCCTTAACATTCAGATCACGCGGAGATTGGTTCCCGATCTGTATTCAGCAATATTAGTGGTGAGTCCTCGTTTTACAAGGATGATTTATATGTTTTATATTCAGTTTTTCATTTTAGTTTCAGTTTAACTAGAGTGAGTTGGGGGCATGTCCCAGCATCTCTAGTCTTTTAGAGGCTTTTTATTCATACATTGTTTTTGTCACTCCCCGAGGTTACCCACTTTACGTAACACGAGACCTAGGATCACGAGTGACCCCAAGCTAACCTTTAGTTGGCATATCATAAGCATATTAGATCAACACCTTTAAAAGCATAAACCTAAGAAATATGAAATCCCTAAGAAACCCTAAACCCTAAATCTTAGGGAAATCCCAGGACATATGATACAGCAACATACCCGAAAGCCTAATAACTCCTTTAAAAACACTAAACCTAAAAATACCTTTAAAATCCCAATCCCAAAAAACTCTAAATTTAAAATCCTAAGCCCTAAACCCAAAGAAACCCTATGCCGTAAGAACCACTAAACGGTAAAAAATCATAACAATCTTGAAAACCCCTTTTAAAATCCTAAACCCAAAAAATTTATCAAAAACTTAATCCCTACACCTTAAAGACCCTTGAATAAAAATTTAGACCTTATACACAAAGAAACCCTAAACCCTTCCGCCTAAACCTTAAGGCAAAACCGTAAGAAACCCTAAACTTTAAGAAATAAAAAAAACCCTACAAGACTTTTAAAACCCTAAACTTTTAAAAACACAAAACCCTAAAAACCCTATAAATCCCCTAAGATCTAAGAACCCCTTAATCGTTAAAAAACTATAGAAATTCTAAGCACCTTTAAACCCTAAACCTAAATATTACTCTAAACCTAATAGAACACTAGAAAATCTAAAGCCCAAAATTGTAAATCCTAAAAACCTTAAAAAACCAAGCCCTAAGAAATCCTAAACGCTAAATAATATATGCTAAGAAACTCTAAATCATAGGGCTAAACCTTAAACCCCAAACCATATGGAATCATAAGAAACCCTCAACCCTAAAATCCATTTAAACACCTACAACTATAATACCCGGGAAAAAAACCCTTTAAAACCATAATCCCTAGAAAAAACCCTAAACTTAAAATCCTATGCCCTATATTAAGAAATCCAAATTCTTAAAAATACCTAAGAAACCCTAAAACATTTAAAAACCTTAATCATAAAAATCTTAAACATAAAAAATCCATAAACTCTAAAAAACACTTAACCTAAAATCCGAAGCCCTAAATCCTAAACCAAGAAACCCTAAGAAACTCTAACTCCTAAACCCTTATAGTCCCTAATACCCTAAAACCTATGATCCTAAACCCTAAACCCTAAAAATCACTAAGAAAACCTAAACCCTAAAAATCACTAAGAGAACCTAAACCCTAAAAAACCTAAAAAAAAAAGTCTAAAACCCCTAAACCTACAGAACCATAAATCCAAAACTCTAAACCTTGAAACCTAAACCCTTATAAATCATAAGCCCAAAACCCAAACCCTAAGAAAACCCCAAACGCTAAGCCCAAAAAAACACTAAGAAACCCAAAACCCTAAAAAACAACAAAGAAAAACTTTAAAAACATTAAAACCTAGAAAACCTCTAAAAAATCTTAAACCTAACAAACCTAAACCCAATTCTAGAAAAATCCTAAACCTAAAACACTAAACCCTACACCCTAAATGACCCAAAAAAACGTGGGAGACCTTAAATGTTCAATTCAAACCCTAAGAAACCTAAACCCTAAACCTTAGGGATAAACCCACAACCCTAAGCCTTATGAAACTCTAAGAAGCCCTAAACCCTAAGAAATCCTAAATCCTAAGAAAACTAAACATTAAAAAACTACAAAAAAAACTTTAAAAACTCTAAACCTAAAAAATCTTAGAGCTAACAAACCTAAACACTAAACCATTGAAAAACCCTAAACCTAAACACTATACCGTACACCCTAAATGACCGAAAAAAAAATCTAGGAGACCTTAAATGTTAAACTCAAAACCTAAGACACCAAAACCCTAAAACTTAGGGATAAACCCCCAGCCCTAAGCCTTATGCAACTCTAAGAAGCCCTAAATCCTAAAAAATCTTAAATACTAAGAAAACCTAAACACTAAAAACCTTTAAAACCTAAACACTAAACCCTACACCCTAAATGACCCAAAAAAACCCTAGGAGACCTTAAATGTTAAACACAAATCCTAAGAAAATTAAACCCTAAACCTTAGGGATAAACCCCCAACCCTAAGCCTTATGAAATTCTAAGAAGCCCTAAACTCTAAGAAATCCAAAATCCTAATAAAACCTAACCCCTACAAACCTTTAAAACCCTAAAACTAAAAATCCCGAAAACAAACCTTAAAAACCCTAGAAAAAATTCCTTAATCTAAAACCCCAAGTCCTAAACCCTTAGAGCTCATATATCGTAAAAACAATAATGATCCTAAAAATTATTTAACAATCATAAATTGAAAAAAACTCTTGACCGAATTTTTTTTAGAAAAACTTAAGCTCTAAACCCTAACCTAAAAACCGTTAACCAAATACCTAAACACTTCTTAATAATGCTTAGATTATATCATTGTTCAATATGCTCTATTAAGTTATATATATTTGTTCAGCTTGATCATGTCATGCATGCTTAGAATCTTTCAACTACTGATACATAGTGTACGCTACATCTTCTCTTAATGTAGGTTCAGGTCCTTAACATTCAGATCACGCGGAGATCGGTTCCCGATCCGTATTCAGCAATATCAGTTGATAGCGTCCAAGGAAGCTCTACTCTATTGAAGGACAAGGATGAAGCTTTAGAAACTCCAAGGAGGCCCATAACAAGATCTCAAACCAAGGAGTTCAATGATAAGCTCAATGGGCTTCAATCGCTGATCCAAAGGTGTCTTATTGGGGAAGAAGAGCTCAATCCCAAGGGAGAGGAATTGTCCAAATGCTACAATTATTTGGTGGCCCAAATTCAAGCCCAAGATGAGGAAGTTTAAGGGCAATTTTCGTGCAAATAAGGTCAAGAAGAGTCCAAGAATCTGCCACAACAAGACTTGCTTTTTGCCCAAGTTTTGAGAGAAGACAAGTCAAACTTTCCAAGATTGTCAAGATTCTTGTCCTAGTTGGGATTTACCTTATTTATTTATTTATTCATATATAGGTTATTAATATTTTCCTTAGTATATTTATGGTCTCCTAAGTACCATTTAATGCTTTCCTAGAAGTTCTAAATTTGTTCCTAGTTAGGTTACTTTATTTCCTTTCTAGAGTAGGATTCCTTGTAATTGTCTTTCTAGGGTCCTTGGACGTTTTTTTCCCCTTCTCCTATATATAGGAGTCCTTTTCATTCATTGAAGACAATTTACATTGATATTAATAATATTTGAGAGAGTTCTTTGAACCTTTGTGACTTGTTCTTTGAGAGTTTATCTTTAAACCTTTACTATTCATAGTTTAAGGTATAAAGTAACTTCTTCTTGTGATATCTTGGGTTTCTTTTTGGTATTCTTTAGAAGGTGATTAGTTTGTACATACTAATTATTGTCTTTAGTTACTCATAAAGCGGTCAAGATCCGAATCTATCGTTTTGATTCGTTTTCTCAAGTAAAGGCGTTAGATTTCTTCCATAAATCTATACGTTGTTACTTGGATCATTTCAAGGCCTTAGAAAATCTAATCCATGGAAATTCGTGGATCTTTCCTTCGAATTTCCCATATCTTTAGTTAGTTTTTTTGTTTCTTTTCTTTGTGCTTCCGCANAAGGTATAAAGTAACTTCTTCTTGTGATATCTTGGGTTTCTTTTTGGTATTCTTTAGAAGGTGATTAGTTTGTACATACTAATTATTGTCTTTAGTTACTCATAAAGCGGTCAAGATCCGAATCTATCGTTTTGATTCGTTTTCTCAAGTAGAGGCGTTAGATTTCTTCCATAAATCTATACGTTGTTACTTGGATCATTTCAAGGCCTTAGAAAATCTAATCCTTGGAAATTCGTGGATCTTTCCTTCGAATTTCCCATATCTTTAGTTAGTTTTTTTGTTTCTTTTCTTTGTGCTTCCGCATTCTAATATTTAATTCTCTATTTGTGATCTCCCTTAACCTTGCTGTTATCAAGTGGTATCAGAGCGGTTCTATCAAGATTCCGTTCTTGATAAATCTTGGGATTTCCTAAATGACCCTAAAGTTAAAACACTAAATCCTACACCCTAAATGAGCCAAAAAAAACGTAGGAGACCTTAAATGTTCAATTCAAACCTTGAGAAACCTAAACCCTAAACCTTAGGGATAAACCCCCAACCCTAAACCTTATGAAACTCTAAGAAGCCCTAAACCCTAAGAAATCCTAAATCCTAAGAAAACTAAACACTAAAAAACTACAAAAAAAAAACTTTAAAAACTCTAAACCTAAAAAATCTTAAACCTAGCAAACCTAAACCCTAAACCATAGAAAAACCCTAAACCTAAACACTAAACCCTACACCTTAAATGACCCAAAAAAATCTAGGAGACCTTAAATGTTAAACTCAAACCCTAAGAAACCCAAACCCTAAACCTTAGGGATAAACCCCTAGCCCTAAGCATAATGAAACTCTAAGAAGCCCTAAATCCTAAAAAATCCTAAATCCTAAGAAAACCTAAGCACTAGAAACTTTTAAAACCAAAACACTATGGTTTTAGATGGTTTTTTTTCCGGGTATTATAGTTGTAGGTGTTTGAATGGATTTTAGGGTTTAGGGTTTCTTAGGATTCCATATGGTTTGGGGTTTAAGGTTTAGCCCTATGATTTATAGTTTCTTAGCGTATATTATTTAGCGTTTAGGATTTCTTAGGGTTTGGTTTAAGGGTTTTTAGGATTTAGGGTTTTGGGCTTAAGATTTTCTAGTGTTCTATTAGGTTTAGAGTATTGTTTAGGTTTAGGGTTTTAAGGTGTTTAGGATTTAGGGCTTCGAATTTTAGGTTAAGAGTTTTTTAGAGTTTATGGTTTTTTTTATGTTTATGATTTTTATGATTAAGGTTTTTAAATGTTTTAGGGTTTCTTAGGTATTTTTAAGAATTTGTATTTCTTAAGATTTAGGGTTACGTAGGCCTAATATAGGGCATAGGATTTTATGTTTAGGTTTTTTTCTAGGGCTTATGGTTTTAAAGGGTTTTTTTTCTGGGTATTATAGTTGTAGGTGTTTAAATGGATTTTAGGGTTTAGGGTTTCTTTGGATTCCATATGGTTTGGGGTTTAAGGTTTAGCCCAATGATTTAGTGTTTCTTAGCGTATATTATTTAGCGTTTAGGATTTCTTAGGGTTTGGTTTTTTTATGGGTTTTAAGGATTTAAGGTTTTGGGCTTAAGATTTTCTAGTGTTCTATTAGGTTTAGAGTAATATTTAGGTTTAGGGTTTTAAGGTGTTTAGGATTTCTATGGTTTTTTAACGATTAAGGGGTTCTTAGATCTTAGGGGATTTATAGGGTTTTTAGGGTTTTGGGTATTTAAAATTCTTTTAGGGTTATTTTTATTTCTTAAAGTTTAGGGTTTCTTAGGGTTTAGCCTTATGTTATTGCCTTACATATTCAGTACATTTTCTCGTACTAACGTCCCTAGCGGGGGACGCTAAATTTCATGCTGCAGGCACAGGTACTTCAGCTAGTAGACCTCCACGGTAGGAGCAAATGACACTCAACTACTTTTGGTGAGTTCCAGATTGATTCGGAGCTTTACTGAGTCCTTGGTATATTCATTTTGGTATTGTATCAAAGTTAAGAGTAAGACGGGGTCTGTCCTAACCAAATAGAAGGTTTTCTATCTTTTAGAGGCTTTGTAGACATATGTATATGGTTCAGTTGCGTCTTAACAAGTTGTGGCTTCAACGGCCAAGTCTTGGTCTACTTATGTTGGTTTGTATCGCTGCATCCTATTTGAACTTATCACAAGATTTTCATAGTTAATATGTATATTTAGTACAGGTTACATGTTGGTTCTCTCAGGCCTTTAGGGCATCGGGTGCTTGTCCGTCTTAATGGAATTTGAGACGTGACAATTTTTAAGTATGTGGATAACCATACTATATCTTTCTTAATTGAACCAATGTGGTACAAATGGCAAAAATGCAACTTAAAATGCATATAACATAAAAAGCCTTTACATACCTTATGGAGTGGGACAGTCGAATAAAATGAGCTCAATGTAGTCTAAATATTGATAACTTCAGATACTTTTCTGTAGGTTGCATGTTGAAAGTTTAGCTACCGTTAACCTTAACCATCGTAAACATAAAAAGAATAACATGATCAGGTACAAGTGGAAATTGACTTCTTAACTTTGCTCTATTGTACGATCTGGATTGTGAAGGATAGTAACATTTCCTAAATGTCCAAGCAACCCCCTAATTATAAATGTGGCGCGCAACACATTCATAATAAGTAAGGTTCTACTAGACACGGCTTTGTAGTCTCCCTAGGACGATCTTCTTTGATACCACTTTTGTCACCCCCAACCCTAGGTAAGGCGGACAAGTACCAGATGAACACATGATTTACAAGTGACCTGTGATTAGAAAGTAAACCATGCAGATAGATTTACAAATGAGAAGCTTCATATACAACACATATTGACTAGTTGAATCGATACACGTGACAAGTGAAACTATGAATACAGATGATAGATTTATTGATATCATTTAAGGAAGCTCTACTCCATTGAAGGACAAGGATGAAGCTTTAGAAACTCGAAGGAGGCCCAAAACAAGATCTCAAACCAAGGAGTTCAATGATAAGCTCAATGGGCTTCAATCGTTGATCCAAAGGTGTCCTATTGGGGAAGAAAAACTCAAGCCCAAGGGAGAGGAATTGTCCAAATGCTACAATTATTTGGTGGCCCAAATTCAAGCCCAAGATGAAAAATTTTAAGGTCCAATTTCGTGCAAATAAGGTCAAGAAGAGTCCAAGAATCAGCCACAACAAGAGTTGGTTTCTGCCCATGTTTTGAGAGAAGACTAGTATATTAATGGTTTCCTAAGTACCATTTAATGCTTTCCTAGAAGTACTAAATTTATTTCTAATTAGGTTACTTTATTTCCTTTATAGAGTAAGATTCCTTGTAATTGTCTTTCTAGGGTTTGGCTGACCTTTTAGCTTCTTATAAGGGGTCTTGGACGTTTTTCCCCCTTCTCCTATATATAGGAGCCCTTTTCATTCATTAAAGGGAATTTTAGATTGATATTAATAATATTTGAGAGCGTTCTTTGAACCTTTGTGACTTGATCATTGAGAATTTATCTTTAAACCTTTGCTAGTTTCATAGTTTAAGGTATAAAGTAACTTCTTCTTGTGATTTCTTTGGTTTCTTTTTTTGGTATTCTTTAGAAGGTGATTAGTTTCTACATACTAATTATTGTCTTTAGTTACTCATAAAGCGGTCAAGATCCGAATCTATATTTTTGATTCGTTTTCTCAAGTAAAGGTGTTAGATTTCTTCCATAAATCTATACGTTGTTATTTGGATCTTTTCAAGGCCTTAGAACATCTAATCCTTGGAAATTCGTTGATCTTTCCTTCGAATTTCCCATCTCTTTAGTTAGTTTTTTTTGTTTCTTTTCTTTGTGCTTCCGCATTCTAATATTCAATTCTCTATTTGTGATCTCCCTTAACTCTGATGTTATGAAGTGGTATCAGAGCGGTTCTATCAGGATTCTGTTCTTTATAAATCTTGGGATTTCTTCTTATATTAGAGCAGAAAACAAAAAAAACTGTAGCGTGAACAAAAATAAAATAAAATTACAGTAGCGTGAACAACAGCATGAACAGAAAAAAAGAAGTTATAACTTGCTCTCTAAGAAATCTGATTACTTGTCCTCCAAGAAATTTGATTACTTGATATGCAAGAAAGCTTATTACTTGCTATTCAAGAAATCTTATTATTTGCTCTCCAAGTTTTGCATTAATTTGTTTCCAAG
>NC_064288.1:27566301-27630944 GCF_019186545.1 Solanum stenotomum
CATTGAACCCCTTTCTTGACCATGTAATTCACTGAATATACACAAGTAGAACTCATACAAATAAGGAGTTTGATATACCTAAACACAAGACATGCAAATGACATATCAAATGAACAAATGCTAGTAGGATTCATGATCATATAACGGGACCACATGATCTTAGATCCTTATGTTGATGTTTAGAATGAGGAGGGGTACTTAGGATCTCTACCATATTCCCAAGTATCTTATGTTATATTCTATTCCTTCCACAATACTTCAATGGAGATATGTATCTCCCAAGTTTTTCGTATATGGAAAGAACACAAAATCAAAGGCCTAACCTATCGGGGCTCTACTTTCCCTTCTCCTTTATTTCATGATGCTTTTCAGAGGTGAGACTTATAAGAACGCATAGCTGTTAATATAAAATCTAAAGTTTTATGCCGCACCTTCGAATAAGGCATTATGCTAAGTTATTTATCTATGGTTGTGATAAAATTTACATATATGCCCAACTTTTTCTGGTCAAAATCTTCACTACATAATGATACAAGGAAATGTTTTCCTAAAATGTTCAAAACTCAAGTCAATAATCACAGAGGGTCATAGTGTACAAATAAACAAGTCACATTGGGTATGACACATAGGCAGATTAGCACAAAAGCGAGCGCATAATACACGGTCATTAAGCTATAGAAATATATGGTGTACGCATGCATATGGTTCATAGGATAGCGTGTGAGAGAATGAACTATGGAACACGAATCACATTGATCAAGTGCATTATATTGCATGGATTGGTGACCTAACATGTCAATAATAAGTACACTTATGAAATATGAGCAGGTGAACACATGACACATGGCTAGAAAAGCTATTAGGCCTGTAATGTTTAAGCAAGTAGGCTACGAGGCATGTAATAGACATATAAATGGTTTATGATGCATATGACATGTAAACAAGTGATAGCAACCCACGAGCACTAATTTTTCCCATAGCATATGATCAATTAGCAAGCAGTACCACACAATATGGACAAGTGACAAGAGAAAACTAACCATTGCAAATAAAGAACATGTAAGGAAAAGGTCCTACAAAAACATAAAACAATAAACAAGGGTAATTTGAAGCGGATAACACTTACATGTAAGCATTCACGAACATCAATGCTTTGATGGAGTGTTCACAAGGATGGAGGCTCTTTGGCATGTATGGATGCAAAGGAAGCAGTTCCATGCCTTGCATGGGAACATATGCACCTTGAAGGAGCTCCCAGTTGGGCAACACCATGCTTGGATGATAGCTTGGATCGTGGGAGGCCTAACGAAGCGAGGAGGAACAAGTGAAGAATGTGCTCCATTCAGCGAGCTGAAGGATACTTCGGTGTTTCACCAAAGCCTTTTGGCGAGGGGTTCCAGGATCGCCAACTTATCCAATGAGCTGCAAGAGAAGGCTGCCCAGTCGGTGAGCATGGAGGACATTTGGCGCTTCGCCGACTGATCTGCGACTCACCATGAGGATTGGGCGAGCCCGACTTAACTCACCCATTGGCCTATTTCGGGTCACTTTTGGGCCCAGCTATGTAAGAATTCCTTAATACTATAAATAGTTGTCTTAGGGTTCATTTTAGGGTATATTGATTTTGATTATTGTTGTTGTAAACCTAAACTCCTTGTGTGAGTGTTTGAAAGCTTGGTAAAGCTTTTGTTGAACCTTGTTTAGAAATGGGGGTTACTTGGGATATCGATTCCCTTGAGGTCTTCGTAATAGTTAGGTGCTTCTTGTTGGATTAACGAAATAAGGTCTTTGGGTTTAATATACCCGCAAGTTACTCTTTGTTTCCTCTTGTTGTGTCTATCTATTTATCTGGATTAGGTGCTTGTTAGGATCTAGATTGGAGGTTATTGGATTTAATACATCCTTTAGTTGCCAATTGTGAATCTTGTATCTCTTCTTCTATCCTTTTTGTTTTCCACTGATTATTGTGATTCTTCTTGATTACATCACCCTAACCGTTAGAAAACCCCAAACCCTAAACCCTAAAAAACAACAAAAAAAAGTTAAAAAACTCTAAACCTAAAGAACATCTAAAAAATCTTAAACCTAATAAACCTAAACCCTTAACCTAAAACACTAAACCTTACACCCTAAATGACCCAAAAAAAAACTAGGAGACCTTAAATGTTAAACTCAAACCCTAAGAAAACTAAACCCTAAACCTTTGGGACAAACCCCCAACCCTAAGCCTTATGAAACTCTAAGAAGCCAAATCCTAAATCCTAAGAAAAACTAAACACTAAAAACCACGAAAAAACAACAAAAAAGACTTTAAAAACTCTAAACCTATAAAACCTCTAAAAATCTTAAACCTAACAAACCTAAACCCTAAACCCTAAACCCTAGAAAAACCCTAAACCTATAACACTAAACCCTTTACGCTACACCCTAAATGACCTAGGAAACCTTAAATGTTAAACTCAAATCGTAAGAAACTTAAACCCTAAACCTCAGGGATAAACCCCCAACCCTTATGAAACTCTAAAGTTGAAAGTTAAGTGCTAAGTTAAAGAAAAAGAGATTAATAATTAGAAAATGGATTAAAATAGGTGAGTTTCTTGCTTGACTTAACTAAGCTAGTAAGTGACAAGTAGGTGCATCACCTACTTTGCCTTATTGACGAGTCTAAAGAACCAAGTAGGTGTATCACCTAATTGAACTATATGGATATAGTTAAAAAGGCTAGATTTATAGATTAGATTTGGGCCTATGTTAATGGACTCACTTGACGCCCAAACTATGTTAAATAAAACAAAATGAAATGAAAGCCCAACAACCAAATCTGTCAAGGTCCAATATTTAAGCCCAAGTGAAAGCAAGTAAGTGAATCACCTAGTTTGACCTTTTGAGCTGCTTGATGTACATAAGTGATAGCATCCAAGGAAGCTCCACTCCATTGAAAGACAAGGATGAAGCTTTAGAAACTCCAAGGAGGCCCATAACAAGATCTCAAACCAAGGATTTCAATGATAAGCTCAACGGGCTTCAATCGCTGATCCAAAGGTGTCTTAATGGGGAAGAAGAGCTCAAGCCAAGGGAGAGGAATTGTCCAAATGCTACAATTATTTGGTGGCCCAAATTCAAGCCCAAGATGAGGAATTTTAAGGTCCAATTTCGTGCAAATAAGGTAAAGAAGAGTCCAAGAATCAGCCACAACAAGAGTTGCTTTCTCCCCAAGTTTTGAGAGAAGACTAGTCAAACTTTCCAAGATTGTCAAGATTCTTTTCCTAGTTGGGATTTACCTTATTTATTTATTTATATATAGGTTATTAATATTTTCCTTAGTCTATTTATGATCTCCTAAGTACCATTTAATGCTTTCCTAGAAGTACTAAATTTGTTCCTAGTTCCTTTCTAGAGTAGGATTCCTTGTAATTGTCTTTATTGGGTTTGGCTGAATGTCCAAGTAGAAGAAACATCCTACTTAGAGAGAATGGAGAATATGAGAGTGAAAAAAGTGAGGGGGAAGAAGAAGAGGGAGAAGGTGTAAGTGAGGAAGATGATTTGGAACTGCCTAATGATGGTATAATTGGGGTGGTTAGGAGAATTATGACTATCAATTTGGGTAGTGGTGATGAAGGGCAGAGAGAAAATTTGTTTCATACTAGGTGTGGGATAAAAGGGAAGACTTATTCTATGATTATTGATGGGGGAAGTTGTGCAAATGTGGCGAGTTCATACTTAGTAGATAAACTAGGAATTGCATGCATGAAGCGCTCTACCCCATATAGGTGCCAATGGTTGAATGATTGTGGAAAAGTAAAAGTAAACAAACAATGCATGATTTCATTCAATGTTGGTAGGTATGAAGATGAAATTCTTTGTGATGTAGTTCCAATGCAAGCATGTCATGTTTTACTTGGCCGACCTTGGCAGTATGATAGGAATACTGTGCATCATGGCAGAAATAATAGGTATAGTCTTCTGCATAATGGTAAGAAGTATACTCTTGCACCATTATCTCCTTCTCAAGTGTTTGAAGATAAAAAACGATTGAGGGAAACAATGGGAAAACAAAAGGGAGAGGTAATGTAACGTCCCATATTTTGCATATACTAGTTCTATATGAGTAGTGAGGGTTTGAAATAGGTTTGACAATATTCGAAAGAGGCTTGAGGCTAAATAGAGTAAGTAAAGTATAATTTGTCATAGTAATCAACCTACTTGCTTAAGCTACTGATTCGGATATCTTACATAATTAAGTTACTCACGTACATGTGTAGCTTACGTAGAAAGGATGACATAGGTTCTTAATGGTAGATTAACTGCTGACCTACTTAAATAAGTGGTAAGTAGGTGATGCACCTACTTAGGGAATATGTGGACTGCAATTTAAAAGAAAAGGGCAACTAGGTGATGCAGCTAC
This sequence comes from Solanum stenotomum, assembly GCF_019186545.1. Taxonomy (NCBI): domain Eukaryota; kingdom Viridiplantae; phylum Streptophyta; class Magnoliopsida; order Solanales; family Solanaceae; genus Solanum; species Solanum stenotomum. The sequence continues at coordinate 27,570,707 of NC_064288.1, forward strand.
TTAAAGAACTTGTGGCAGAAATTAAAGGAGTGATGTACCTGCTTACTTAAAGTAAGGGACTAGATATTTCTACATTTTTCTTAATGTAAAAACGTCCATAAAGGACCCTTAAGAGAATGAAATTCATTTCATATATCTCTCACTTGTTCTACAACAATTTACTCCCAAAAAGAAACCCTAGAAGCTCCAAAGTGCTGGCCTACAAGCTCACCATTAAAAATATGAGAAAACCCTAAATTTTTCAAGTACAAGTTGGTGTAACATCTCCCATCTTAAGAAATTCAAGAGGAGGAACTGATTTCACCTTAAGGTATGGCTACTGCCATATGTTAATTTTTTCATCCCTCTTTTGTGCTTGAATCGGTTAGGGGATTTGGTATGTTCCTTTTACATGGTGTGAGATTGGGGAATGTTCTGGTTGATTGTGCATGTTGGGACAGCCATGGAGGGGAGTCCCCTTTAACTCAATTGTTACACCATTTGAGCATTTCTAATGTAATGTTAGTTGGATGCTCAAGGGACAGTGGTCGGAAATCGTGAGTTCATATTGCTACTGCCACATTCTGATGTTTAGAAACTGATTTCTGTATAGTAACATAAGGAGGCATGTGCAGAAGTCATGAGAACTTGTTAAAGGATAAAACGGTAAAGGGTGCAGTAACGTACCATCTAATTGGGCGTTACATGAGCTTGCTGCCTGCAACCCCTTTATATACTGTTTTGCATATGTTATAAATCCCAAGGAGTTTCAGGGGACCTTATTAGAAGGTCGTATTGTATATGACGTTATTAAAGGAGAAGGGGTGGAATGCATACCATCGGTTTGATAAGTATGGGTTTGCTGCCTGATTACTGTTTGCCAAGTTTAAGTAACCCAATTTGTTTGTTAGCTACTAATATTAGTTGTGTTACTTATTTCATTGTATATTAATAATCGGAAAGGAAGGAGGTTAATTCGTTGTACTATCTGAGTGGTACATCAAGGTATGTAAGGCTATTCGATTCTATATTATTTGGCATGAACTCTGCTTGTGTCACTACCAACAAGTGAGCTTTCTAAGTGCTCTTTCAAGTAAAAGACACATAGTGGCAGCGTACAATTCCAAACACAGCTAACAATAGTTCCCCTCTCCTTAGTGTGTCGAATTGCTTCAATATATGTGCATCTTTACTTTTCCAATTATTGGTATGAGAAAAGGGTAATTTCAGCAGTAGCTGATTCCTCCTGTCAATCAAATGAGGTCTATTGTGTCATTTGAGCTCTTATGTAATTCATTAGTGTTACATTTCCATCTTGTGTTATTGTTATTGCCCTAAGTGCATATTCACATGTTTCCTACTACTGATCCATAATTCTTATGCTAAAAAATAATTATGACCACCAAAATAACAATCTCAGGGATTAAAGAAACTATATGAAGCGGTATATGTGTAAGGGTGGCAGCCCAGGGGCAAAAGCCTAGCATGGGTCGATCCCAATTTGTGTATAAGGGTGGCAGCCTAGGGGCGAAAGCCTAGCATGGGTCGATCCCAAATTTATATATTTGAGGACAACATCTCAGGGGTTAAAATGCCTAGCATGGGTCATCCTCTTTTACCACTGATTAGTTGGTTATTTGTATCACATGCTTTACAGAGATCACAATGTAAAGAAAATTTACAGAAAAGAATATAATGTACATGATCCCACAACAGCAACAAGGGTGGTCTTTAATCTAATCTATGCAGTTACATATTGATACTTGATTTCAATTGAGCTCTTGTTTACATATCTTATTGCCTTACATATTCAGTACATTCTTCGTACTGACGTCCCTCTCGGGGGACGCTGCATTTCATGCTGCAGCCACAGGTACTCCAGTTAGTAGACCTCCCCAGTAGGAGCACAGGACACTCAACTGCTATTGGTGAGCTCCAAGTTGATTCGGGGCTTAATCGAGTCTTTGGCATCTATTTTGTTACCGTATAGTAGTTAAGGGTAAGGCGGGGCCTTGTCCCGACCTAAACTAATGTTGTCTATCTTATAGAGGCTTTGTAGACTAATATCTAATGTTTGGTTGTGTCTTGTCTCTTAACAATTGTGGCCTCCACGGCCAAGTGTTGTACATAAGTTTTGGGCCTGTCTATGTCGGTCTTTTATCACTACAGGGCATATAAGCCTGTCATAGCTTCATAGTTATCATAGTTAAATGTATGGTAAGTACAGGTTGTAAGTTGGTTCACCCGGGACATTTAGACATCGGGTGCCTGTCCGTCTTAATCAGATCTGAGGCGTGACAGGTAAAAAGTGAGCTTGAGGGAAAACAAAAAGGCGAAGAGATAGAAAAAAAGAGAGATCGCCGAGAAAAAGAGAGAGAGGGCAGCGATGTAAGTAAAGAGGTAAAAGAGGGCGTGAGTTAAAAAAATAAAAGGATTTGGTGAGAGGAAAGAGGCAAAGGAAAAGAAAAATGAGAGCCTTTATATAAAAGCCAAAGAGTGTTTGAATGCTAGGAGAGAGGGGCTGCCCATAATATTACTTACTTACAAAGAAGTATTGATTACTTTTGAACAACTAACTCCTTCTTTACCAAATAGTGTTTCTTCTCTTTTGCAGAATTTTGAAGATGTTTTTCCTGATGACACTCCAATGGGATTGCCACCTTTGAGAGGGATTGAGTACCAAATAGATTTTGTGCATGGGTCTCAACTTCCTAATAGGTCTGCCTATAGGTGCAATCCTGAAGAGACTAAAGAATTACAAAGGCAAGTTGAAGAATTGCTTGAAAAGGGATTTTTTCGAGAGAGTATGAGCCCATGCTCTGTTCCAGTCCTATTGGTCCCTAAAAAGGATGGAACATGGAGGATGTGTGTAGATTGTCGGGCCTTCAACAAGATAACGGTAAAGTATTGTCATCCTATCTCTCGTCTTGATGACATGTTGGACCAAATGTATGGTTCCAAAATCTTTCCTAAAATTGATCTAAGGAGTGGTTACCATCAGATTCGTATGAATCCTGTAGATGAATGGAAAACTGCTTTTAAGACCAAATATGGACTTTATGAGTGGTTAGTTTTGCCCTTTGGCTTGACTAATGCACCAAGCACTTTTATGAGACTAATGAATTAGGTTTTTAAAGATTTCCATGGAAATTTTATTGTGGTGTATTTTGATGACATCTTGATCTTTTCTCAAAATCTGGATGAACACCGAGAGCACTTAAAACAAGTTTTTGAAGTTCTTAGAAATCAGCGCTTATTTGCTAATCTCAAAAAGTGTACTTTCTGTGTGGATCGTGTGGTTTTCTTAGGTTTTGTGGTCAGTTCTAAGGGAGTTGAAGTAGATGATGAGAAAATCAAGGCAATAAAAGAATGGTCTAAACCTAATAGTGTAACTGAAGTTAGGAGTTTTCATGGACTTGCTAGTTTTTATAGGAGGTTTGTGCGAGACTTTAGCACCATTGCTGCTCCTTTAACTGAAGTTATTAAAAAAGATAAGGTTTTTACATGGGGAAAGGAACAAGAGGATGCATTTCACTTGCTGAAGGATAAATTTTGTCCTGCTCCTCTTTTGCAATTGCCTGATTTTTCTAAGTCTTTTGAAGCTGAGTGTGATGCCTCTGGTCCTTGCATAGGTGCAGTTTTGATGCAAGACTCCAAGACAATTGCCTACTTTAGTGAAAAGCTAAGTGGAGCAACATTGAACTACTCAACTTATGATAAAGAGCTATATGCCTTGGTAAGGGTGTTAGCTACATGGCAGCACTACTTGTGGCCTCGAGAATTCATGGTCAAGACTGATCATGATTCATTAAAAAACTTGAAGAGCCAAGGTAAACTTAGTCGTAGGCATGCTAAATGGGTAGAGTTTATTGAAAGTTTTCCTTATGTAATTGCTTACAAACAAGGAAAGGAGAATGTGGTTGCTAATGCACTCTTAAGAAGGTATATTTTGATCTCTACTCTTACTTCAAAGTTGTTGGGTTTTGACCAAATCAAGTTCCTCTATGCTAATGTTTTTGATTTTGGTGAGATTTTTGCTGAATGTAAGTTAGGTCCTGTTGAGAAATTTAATCTTCAAGTTGAATTTCTATTCAAGTAAAATAAATTATGTGTTCCTAACTGCTCGTTGCGTGAACTATTTGTTAGGGAAGTACATTGTGGAGGGCTAATGGGACATTTTGGTGCATCCAAAACACTGGAAATACTTTCTGAACATTTTTATTGGCCTAGCATGAGAAAGGATGTTGAAAAAGTGTGTTCTTATTGTCCTGAATGTAAACAAGCTAAGTCTAGAACATTGCCGCATGGTCTTTATACTCCTTTACATGTTTCTAATTCCCCTTGGATTGATAATTCTATGGATTTCATATTGGGGCTGCCAAGGACTGTATGGTAAAGATAGTATATTTGTAGTAGTAGATAGATTTTCTAAAATGGCTCATTTTATCCCATGTAAAAAGACTAATGATGCATCTCATGTGGCTGACTTGTTTGTAAAGGAAGTGGTTAAATTACATGGAATACCTAGAACTATTGTTAGTGATAGGGATGCCAAGTTCTTAAGTCACTTTTGGAGAATTCTTTGGGGAAAGTTGGGAACTAAATTGCTATTTTCTACATCTTGTCACCCACAAACGGACGGGCAAACGGAAGTGGTTAATAGAACTTTAGGGAACATGTTGAGGGTTGTTTTGAAAGGAAAGTTGACTTCTTGGGAAGATTACTTACCTATTGTAGAATTGGCTTATAATAGGACCTTCCATTCTTCTACTGGTAAGACTCCTTTTGAAGTTGTATATGGATTCAACCCCCATACCCCCATTGATCTATTGCCTTTGCCTACTAATGATTTTGCTAATCTTGATGGTAAGAAGAAGGCTGATATGATGAAGAAAATTCATGAACAAACAAGGCTTGCATTTGAAAAAAGGATAAGGAAGTTGCATTGCGAAGGAATAAGGGTAGAAAATATGTTTTTGAACCTGCTGACTTGGTTTGGGTGCATATGAGAAAGGAAAGATTTCCTTCCAAAAGAAAGACCAAACTAGATCCTAGAGGAAGTGGGTCATACAAAGTCCTTGAAGGATTGGATACAATGGTTATAAACTTGATCTTCCTGGCGAGTTCCAAGTTAGTGCTACTTTTAATGTTTCTGATCTTACCCATTTTGATGCAGATTTGAATTCGAGGACGAATTCTCTTCAAGAAGAGGGGAATGATAGCATCCAAGGAAGCTCTACCCCCATTGAAAGACAAGGATGAAGCTTTGGAAACTCCAAGGAGGCCCATAACAAGATCTCAAACCAAGGATTTCAATGATAAGCTCAACGGGCTTCAATCGCTGATCCAAAGGTGTCTTATTAGGGAAGAATAGCTCAAGCCCAAGGGAGAGGAAATGTCCAAATGCTACAATTATTTGGTGGCCAAAATTCAAGCCCAAGATGAGGAATTTTAAGGTCCAATTTCGTGCAAATAAGGTAAAGTAGAGTCCAAGAATCAGCCACAACAAGAGTTGCTTTCTGCCCAAGTTTTGAGAGAAGACTATTATATTAATGGTTTCCTAGAAGTACTAAATTTGTTCCTAGTTAGTTTACTTTATTTCCTTTCTAGAGTAGGTTTCCTTGTAATTGTCTTTCTAGGGTTTGGCTGACCTTTTAGCTTCTTATAAGGGGTCTTGGACGTTTTTCCCCCTTCTCCAATATATAGGAGTCCTTTTCATTCATTAAAGACAATTTAGATTTATATTAATAATATTGGAGAGAGATCTTTGAACCTTTGTGAGTTGTTCTTTGAGAATTTATCTTTAAATCTTTACTAGTTTCATAGTTTAAGGTATAAAGTAACTTCTTCTGGTGATATCTTTGGTTTCTTTTTGGTATTCTTTAGAAGGTGATTAGTTTCTACATACTAATTATTGTCTTTAGTTACTCATAAAGCGGTCAAGATCCGAATCTATCGTTTTGATTCGTTTTCTCAAGTAAAGGCGTTAGATTTCTTCCATAAATCTATACGTTGTTACTTGGATCTTTTCAAGGCCTTAGAACATCTAATCCTTGGAATTTCGTGGATCTTTCCTTCAAATTTCTCATATCTTTAGTTAGTTTTTTTTGTTTCTTTTCTTTGTGCTTCCGTATTCTAATATTCAATTCTCTATTTGTGATCTCCCTTAACCTTGCTATTATCAATAAGCAGGTGCATCACCTACTTGACCAATTAGTAGTTGTAAATGAAGTTGTCTAGTGGATATTCTTAAAGGTGAAGAAAGCTCAATATAAAGATATATTGGCTGCTATTCTCATTCCTTTTAACACACATTATTGAGGATTAACTCCAACTCTTTCTCTCTCTTTTCTCTTAAGGATTAAACAGCAGCCTTAAAGTTCTTCTAGGTATCTTGAATGATTAGGAAGACAAGCTAAGTGAAAACACTTATGGATTTAGCTTAATTCTCCAATGAATGATTAGGAAAACATGTTATTCATGCTCAATTATAGGTATAAATGCATAATATTTCCAGAAGCTACTGCTCACTTCCTTGGTTATTAAGATACTTTTCTCTTCTTCTTTTGTTGAAGTGTAAAGGGAAGTTGAAGTTCTAGAGGAATTCAAGTTATAACAAAAAATTGCAGAAATTGAGGTAAGGTGATTGCTCCATTTTCTTCCTCCTTATGTATGAGTTTGAGTGAGGACTTAGGGGTGTGCTGTCATAAAGAATTTAAGGGGGTGGTGAGTTCTATAATTGGTTGTTTGATAAAGAATACTTGAGACTTTTTTATGTGTATTGTTGTTGGTACAGTTTGCGTAATCTTGGAAAAGGATGTATAATGAATATATTGGGCAGAGAAGGAGGGTGTGGTGATACAATTTGTTTTAAAGGCTGTTTGGGCTCATTATCCATCAAAGTTAGCTACTGTTTTACGAGGCTCACGGTGTGATAGCTGGTAATTTAAATTTATCATGACTTATATTCTAGATTAAAACCTGAAAGGGGAGGTTGAATCGTGATAGTTGTACTGATCAGAGGATAAGGTATGTAAGGCTATTCGATTCAATATTCTTCAGCTTGAAATCTGATACTTGAGAGTAATATCAACAGGTTAAAAGCTAAGAATATTCCCCCTCTCCTTAGTGTATAGAATTACTTCATTATATGTTCACTACTCTATGCTTGTGTAATTATCCTCCTAGACCTGGTATAGAAATGGTATTTCCAAAAGCAAGTTTGGTGAATCCTCCTCTTAGTCAGTTTAAATCAATTGTGTCATTTAAGCTCACAAGTAATGCATTGATGTTACATAGCTCCTTATGTCATTTGTTACTGCCTTTAAGTATTATTTTCATGTCTTCTACTACTGCCATAGTCCCAAATATAAAAAGTGATTATGACCACCAAAACAACAATCTCAAAGATTAAAGAATCTAAGTAAAGCAGTCAGTATAATTAAATGTGGCACCTCAGCGGCAAAAGCCTAGCATGGGCCAACCCCAATTGGTATAGAAGGGTGGCAGCTCAGGGGCGAAAGTCTAGCATGGGCCGATCCCAATTTGTATAATTATGAGGACCACATCCAGGGGCTAAAATGCCTAGCATGGGTCATCCTCTTCTACCACTGATTGGCTGGTCATTCATATCAAATACCTTATAAAGATCATAACACACAGAAAGGTAAAGACAAGAATGTAACATATCTGATTCCACAAGAGTTAACCAAGGTGGTCTTCTATTCTAATTTATGCACACATATATTGATACTTGGTTTCATTGAACTCTTATTTAGATATGTTATTGCCTTACATATGCAGTACATTTTGTCGTATTGACGTCCCTCGTGGGGGACGCTGCATTTTATGCTGCAGGCACAGGTACTTCAGCTAGTAGACCTCCTCAGTAGGGGCACACTACACTCAGCTACTTTCGGTGAGCTCTAGATTGATTTAGAGCTTTACTGAGTCCTTGGTAGATTCATTTTGGTATTGTATCATAGTTAAGGGTAAGGCGGGTTCAGTCCCGACCTACTCCCAGGTTTTCTATCTTTTAAAGGCTTTGTAGACTTATGTATATGCTTCAGTTGCGTCTTAACAAGTTGTGGCCTCAACGACCAAGTCTTGTATACAGGTTTTGGGTCTACTTATGTTGGTTCGTATTGCTGCATCCTATGTGAACTTGTCACAAGATTATCATAGTTATATGCATAGTAGGCACAGGTTACATGTTGGTTCTCTCGAGCCTTTAGGGCATCGGGTGCATGTCCGTCTTAATGGGATTTGAGGCGTGACAAAAGTGGTATCAAAGTAGGTCATCCTAGGGAGTCTACAAAGCCGTGTCTGTGTAGAGTCTTGCTTATGGATGTGTTGTGCACCACATTTATAAACAAGAGGCTACAGGACATGTAGGAGTGGTCTCTTTTCTTTCATTTCTTAGACCGTGCGATAGAGCCAAAGTTGTAGGTGAATCGTATTTAACTTCTGAATTGCTTTTATTATAGCAAAGATGCCGGTTACGAGAAGGAGTAAAAGTACAAGTAAGCGGGTAGATTTGGCTGCCCAAGAAGGGACCAGCCAATCACTACCCAATCAAGCTGTTCAAAGTGAGGTTCAAGATGACTCTCTTTCACAGACTTCCCCGACCCCACCATCTATAGAAGATCTAAGGAGGGAAGTTACACCTCAAGAACCCACTATTAATGCTACCGAGCAAGATTTGAGGAATGCAGTCCAATTATTGACTCGTATAGTTGCTGGCCACGGCCAAAGTCAAGAAGGTCCAGTTGCAGGTACTAGTGGTGTAGATAGAGTAGCTGGCACGCGGATACGTGACTTCCTTAATTTGGACCCTCCATCATTCAATGGGTCAGATCCTAATGAGGATCCACAAGATTTTATAGGTCAAATCCAACGCACTTTGGATGTTATGCATGTAAGTGGTAAAGAAGCTCTTGAGCTAGCAGCATATAAATTAAAGGGTGTGGCTATATTGTGGTATGAAGCTTGGAAGCAATCTAAGGGAGCAGATGCACCTTCAGCTATGTGGAAAGAGTTCATAAAGGTATTCCTTGACCATTATATGCCATTGGAGATCTGAGAGGCCTGTGCGGATCAGTTCTTAAATCTCCACCAAGGAAATATGAGTGTGAGAGAGTACAGTCTAAAATTTAATTCCTTGGCTAGGTATGCTCCTAATGTAGTAACTACTATGGAGGATAGAGTTCGTCGATATGTGGATAGATTAGATTCATATCTGGTTAGAGACTGTACCATTGCTTCGTTGAATAAAGATATGAATATAGCAAGGATGCAAGCTTTTGCGCAAAATTTGGAGGATCAAAGGCAAAGAAGAAGGACACAAGAGTTGGAAACAGGGCATTCTAAGAGGGCCAGATCTATGGGACAGTTTACACCATCCCAAGCTGAGTTTAGGCCTCGGTTCTTTAACAAACCACCTAGGCCATCATCTACCTACTCTACAGCTAGTGCCCCACCCCGGTTTCAAGAATCTAGGGGCAATCAGTTTGGGCAAAGAGGTGAAAGCCAAGGTTCACGAACAGCGTGGTTCCAAGAGCAAGGAAGTATGAGCCAATCAAGACCTCCTCGACAGTCTTGTAAATAATGTGGAAGGAATCATCTAGGTGCATATAGGTTTAGGACAGATGTTTGTTTTTGGTGTGGTACACCGTGTCATCTGATGAGAAATTTCCTTTATAGGGGTGTGGGTGGTGTGGCACAACCTACTAGATCAGTTGTTGCTTCATCATCAGCAACACCTTCTTTGGGTAGGGGACTGCCTACTGGTCTTGGTAGGGGATTTAGGGGAGCAACTAGTTCTAGTGGAGTTCAAAATCGCACATATGCCCTAGGGGATTGACAAAATTTAGAAGCCTTGCCAGATGTGGTTACAGGTATATTGTCCATCTTTTCACATATTGTATATGCATTAATTGATCCGAGGTCTACACTATCATATGTTACTCCATTGATTTCTGAAAAGTTCAAAAGAACACCAGAATTATTAGTGCTGCCATTTGAAGTGTCTACACCGATTGGTGAGTCTATTATAGCTAGAAGGGTGTCACGCCTCAAATCCCATTAAGACGGACAGACACTCGATGCCCTAAAGGCCCGAGAGAACCAACATGTGACCTGTTCTTACTATGCGTGTAACTATGAAAATTTTGTGACAGGTTTGCCTGGGACGCAGTGATACGAAATGACATAAGTTGACCGAAAATTTATATACAAGACTTGGCCATTGAGGCCACAACTTGTTAAGATGCAACTGAACCATACACATAAGTCTACAAAGCCTCTAAAAGATAGAAACCCCTAGAGTAGGTCGGGACAGATCCCGCCTTACCCCTAGCTACGATACAATACCAAAATGAATCTACCAAGGGCTCAGTAAACCTCCGAAGCAACCTAGAGCTCACCAAAAGTAGTTGAGTGTCGTATGCTCCTACTGAGGAGGTCTACTAGCTGGAGTACCTGTGCCTGCAGCATGAAATGCAGCGTCCCCCGTGAGGGACGTCAGTACGAAAAGTGTACTGAATATGTAAGGCAACTACATATATAAAATAAGAGCTCAAACGAAACCAGGTATCAACGTATAAGTGCATAAATCAGAATAGGAGGCCGCCTCTATTAACTCTTGTGGGGTCATGTATATTACATTTTTTTGTCTTTACCTTTATGTGTGTTATGATTTTTATAAGGCATGTGATACGAATGACCAGCTGATCAGTGGTAGAAGAGGATGACCCATGCTAGGCATTTTAACCCCTGGGATGCGGCCCTCAACATTGCACAAATCGGGATCGGCCCATGCTAGGCTTTCGCCCCTGAGCTGCCACCCATAGTTATACAAATTGCTTCAGTTAGATTCTTTAATCTTTGAGATTGTTGTTTTGGTGGTCACAATCATTTTTGAGATTTGGAAATACGGAACAGTAGTAGGAGACATGAAAATAATACTTTAGGACAGTAGCTACAATATAAGGAGTTATGCAACATTAATGCATTACTTGAGAGCTTGAATGACACAATAGACTTCAATTGACTATAGAGTACTGAACGTGTAACTAAGTAATTATGTACACTTAGGAGGGGGGATATTGTTAGCTATTTGGATATCGTACGTTGCCACTATGTTTCCTTTACTAGGAATAGAACTTAGGAAATTCACTTATTGACATTAATCGCAAGTATCAGATTTCATGCCAAGGAATATGGAATTGAATCGCCCTACATACCTTATTTTCTGACCAATACCACTGTCACATTTCAGCCTCCCTTCTTGGATTCTAATATACAAAATAAGTCACAATTAAGCTAGTGTCAGCAACTAATCACATTAAGGCCCTAAAAACAGTAGCTAACACTTGACGGAAAGTAGGCCCATACAACCCTTGCACCAATGGTGAACCACCACACCCTTCTTCTATACATTAATACAACTTTATACATCCTTCTCCAAGATACCCAAACAGCCCCCAACAACAATATACATAAGGCAGCCACTATCATTCCCTAAAAATCTTTCAGCATAGTAGGAGAATATTGACTCAAGGATTTATCACCATCCATTAGTTCTTGATAAATATATACAAAATTCTCCACCCCAAATCTGTATTTAAAGAGAGGCAAAAATGGGCAGTAGTCTTACCTTAGTTTCTAGGAATTTATCCTCTAAACTTGTACTCCAAGAACTGAAACTCTCCTTCAAACATTTACTTGAAAATGGGGCAATACTCAAGGAACCAAGGTTTTCTAGGGCTGCTGATTGAAGCCAAGAGAGACCAAGAGAGAAACTTAAGAAATTTGAAAATTTTGCAAGTTAAAAATGAAGCAAAAGATCTGATCTTTATCCCTTTAAAAAGGAGGTGTAATGGCCGAATTTCTTGACTAATTTTGGCCATATATTGTCAAGTAGGTGACCCACCTACTTGGCCTTTTAACTTGGGCTTTTGGGAACTTCAACACTTGTTGGGCCCTACTCCGAATTATCCCTCTAATCATGTCAATTTGGGCCATAATTAATGCAAGTAGGTGGTACACCTATTTGGACTTTTCACTTGGGACTTTTTGGACTTAAGACTATTGGGCCTTTGCTGTCCATTTTTCCCTTATCCTTCTACTCAACTTGGGCCAAATTAATGCAAGTAGGTGGTAGTGCATTTAGCCCAATTACCACTTTACTACCTCTAGTTTAAATACTTCCGTCGTAGCTAACTTGCAGTACACATGCTGAAACGTGCAAGGTGTTACATCACCTTGCGAGCTAGTTTAAACCAACACTAATCCTATAAGAAGCACGGTCCCTCACTTATACTATAAGGCTATGTCAAGTATCACGTGAATAGAACTAGCATACACATAATACATGTTGTTACAAAGGGTTTATGATAATTGCATTGTAACTGTTTGTGATCGTGATACATTACCTGACCTTGTTGAGCTAGAAATGGTAGATTTTGATGTTATAATGGGTATGGATTGGTTAGCTTTTTGTTATACGATGGTAGATTGTCGAACTAAGATGGTGCATTTCCATTTTCCAAAAGAGGCAGTCCTTGAATGGAAAGGTAATATAGGGGCACCAAGAGGTAAATTTATTTCTTATCTTAAGGCAAAGAAGATGATGTCCAAAGGATACATATGTCATCTAGTGAGAATGAAAAATATAGATGCGAAGCGACCAACTATTCAATCCATTCCGGTAGTGTATGAGTTTCCTGAAGATCTTCCAGGTTTGCCTCCAGAACGAGAAATAGAGTTTGGTATTGATGTGATTCCAGTTACTCAACCTATCTCCTTTCCTCCGTATAGAATGGCTCCGGTAGAATTACGAGAGTTGAAGGAGCAATTAAACGACTTATTATAAAAAGGATTCATAAGGCCTAGTATGTCCCCATGGGGAGCACCAGTTTTATTTGTATGCAAGAAAGATGGCTCGTTAAGAATGTGTATTGACTACCGGCAGTTGAATAAGGTAACGATTAAGAACAAATATCCCCTCCCTAGAATTGATGATTTGTTTGATCAGTTACAAGGTTTTAGGTGTTTTTCAAAGATCGACTTGAGGTCGGGTTATCACCAAGTAAGGGTCAAAGACAAAGATATTCCCAAGACAGCTTTTCGGACATGGTATGGTCATTTTGAGTTTTTAGTCATGTTATTGGGGCTAACAAATGTGTTCGTGAAAGTATTCATAGATGAAATTTTGGTTTATTCATGTTCAGAAGATGACCATGCTAATCACCTGCGACAGGTTTTACAAATTCTTCGTGATCGTAGGTTGTATGCAAAGTTCTCTAAATCTGAGTTCAGGTTGAAATCTGTGGCATTCTTAGGTCATATTGTATCCGATGAAGGAATAATGGTTGATAACCAGAAGATAGAAGCCGTGAAATAAACTTACCCCTTGGCGCTGCAACATTGCCTTCCCATTCAAGGACTGCGTCGTTTCGAAAGTGAAAGTGCACTCTCTTAGTTCAGCAATCCACCGTGGCATAACAAGAAGCCAACCAATCCATACCCATTATAACATCAAATTCAAATATTTCTAGTTCAATTAGTTCAGCCAATGTATCATGATCACAAACAGTTACTATGCAGTTACGATAGACCCTTCTCGCTATAATAGACTCATCGATTGGTGTAGACACTTCAAATGGTTTATTCAATAATTTTGGTGTTCTTTTAAGCTTCCCAGCAACTAGTGGAGTGAGATACAATAGTGTGGAACTAGGATCAATTAACGCATATACATTATGTTAAAAGATGAACAATGTACCTGTTACTACGTTAGGTGAAGCCTCCAAGTTCCGTCGACTCCCTAGAGCATATGTACGATTTTGGACTCCACTAAAACTAGCTGCTTCTCTAACACCTCTACCACGACCTGTAGGAACCTGTTGACCTCTACCTACCTAAAGGAGGCACTGATGATGACGATGCAACAACTGATCCAGTAGGTTGTGCTAACCCAAGCGCCTTTTCGAACAATCTCTCATTAGGTGCCCTGGCATACCACACCAATAACATGTATCTGTTCGAATACGACATATACCTAAATGACTCCTCCCACATTGTTTACAAGGCTGTCTAGGAGGCATTGATTGGCTAGTACTGCCCTGCTATGGATATCCCGATGTCCGTGAACCTTGGCTCTCGGTCTTTTGCCTAAACTGATTGCCTCTCGGCCAATGAAATTGGGGTGGAGCGCTAGCTGTAGAGTAGGGAAATGACGGCCTAGATGGACTATTAGAAAACCGAGGCTTAAACTCACCTTGGGGTGGTGTAAACTGCCCGGTAGACCTAGCCCTCTTGGACTGACCCCTTTCTGTCTCTTGTGCCCTTCTTCTCTGTTTTTGATCCTCCAATTTCTGTGCAAAAGCTTGCATCCTTGCTATATCCATGTCTTTATTTAAAGAAGCAATAGTACAATCTCTAACCAGATACGAATCTAATCTATCCAAATATCGATGAACTCTATCTTCCATAGTAGCAACTACATTGGGAGCATACCTGGACAAGGTATTAAATTGGAGACTGTTGTAACATCCGGCAATGTGAAATAATTGAAGAGGCTTAGAATTGGAAATTTTCATTTTTGGAAAGAATTTAAATATCTGGAAAATTGACCAAATATGGGAAAAAAGTGAGTTTTTAGCCAACTTTGAACAGCCATAACTCCTAGCTCAGGATTAGTTAGGTGTAGTTCCAGTTATGGTTGCGAAGCTCGTGGAATGATCTTTTCAACGCCACCAAGTTTGCTTGATTCCAAGTTTGTATGAGTGAGTTATGCCCTTTGGAAGTTGGGCAGTTGGTAGGGAAGTGAAGTCCGTCCGGAAATTTTAAGGGCATTTTGGTCGTTTCACTAACCAATTCTTTTGGATTATATGGTTGTATTAGGCTGATTTATGGATCATTGGGTCTCATTTTAAAAGAGTGAGAGTGAGAGTTAGGGTTCTTGAGGGAAAAGGAGAAGAAGAGGAGAAAAGAGAAGAAGAAGCTAAGATTCGTCAAGATTGTCGTGGATTTCGTCGGGGGTGATCCCTATTAAGGTATGTGAGTTCTTAGTGTTGGGTTGATCCTTTCCCCCACACACCAAACTCGTTTTATTTTTGAGAAAAGATTGGTCATGTTGTTGAAGTTGTTGGGTTGTGTTGTTGGTGTTGTTGGTTTGTGTTGTTGAAGTTGTTGGTGGTGTTGTTGGAAGTTCTTGTTGGTTTAGTACATGATTTGATTGTGTTTTTGAGTTGAATCTCTTGTTTGTTGAGGGATTTCATGATCCTTAGTGTTGGAGTTAAAACCCTTGAGCATTGGTTTAAAGTAGCTCGAAAGGTGATGTCAGCCTTGCACGTTTCAGAATGTGTATAGTTAACTCCAACGGGAGTACTTAAACTCGAGACAATAAGGTTGTAATTGAGCTTAAAGTGTAAATTTAAGTGTTCAGTTAAAGCAAAAGGGATTAACATTTAGAAAATGGAATAAAATAATTGAGCTGCTTGCTTGACTTAACTAAGCTAGTAGGTGACAAGTAGGTGCATCACCTACTTGAGCTATATGGATCTAGTTAAAAAGGCCAAGGTTTATGGATCAAATTGGGACTTTGCTAATGGACTCACTTGAGGCCCAAACAAAGTTAAATAAAAGGAAAATGAAATTTATGCCCAATAGTCAAATCTATCAAGGCCCAATATATTTAAGCCCAAGTGAAAGCTAGTAGGTGCATCACCTAGTTTGACCTTTTGAGCTGCTTGATGTACATAAGCAGGTGCATCACCTACTTGACCAATTAGTGGCTGAAAATGTACCAAAAAGGGATGTTTTAGAGGATTATTTTTTTATGACCAAGAAGGCTTCATATAAACCCAATTTGAGTTGATCTTTTCAGTCATTTTAGCATACAAAATTCACAATTCACTCTAGCTCTCTCTCTCTTTTCTCTTAAGAATTAAAACAGCAGCCTTAAAATTCCATCTAGGGTTCTTGAAGAAATCCTCATATATGTAAACCAAGGTAAGAGAAACACTTATGGATTTAGCTTAATTCTCTCATGGGAGACTAGAAAACATGTTATTCATTCTCAATTATAAGTAGAAGGCGGAAGTTTCTACAAGCTACTGTTTACTTTCCTTAATTAGTAAGATACTTTTCTCTTCTTCGCTAAGCTAAGTGTGAAGGGAAGTTGAAGTTCTAGAGGAATTCAAATTATAAGGAGAAGTTGCAGAAATTGAGATAAGGTGATTGCTCCATTTTCTTCCTCCTTATATATGAGTTTGAGTGGGGAATTATGGGTGTGCTGTCATAAAAGAACTCAAGGGGTGGTGAGTTCAATAATTGGTTGTATGATAAACAATATTTGAGGTTGTTTTATGTGTATGGTTGTTGGTGCAGCTTGGGTAATCTTGGAAAATGATATATAATGTGTATTGGGCAGAGAAGGAGGATGAGCTCATACACATTATTTAAGGGGTGTATGGGCTCATTACCAGTCAAAGTTAGTTACTGTTTTACGAGGCTTAGGTGTGATAACGGCTAATATTAGTTTATCATGACTTAGAGATTAACACCTCAAAGGGGAGGCTGAATTGTGATGGTTATATTGGTCAAAGAATAAGGTATGTAAGGCTATTCGATTCAATATTCTTCGGCATGAAATCTGATATTTGCTATCAATATCATAAGGTAATTTCCCAAGTTCTATTCCTAGTAAAGGAAACATAGTGGTAGCGTATGATCTTCATATAGCTGATAATATTCCCCCCTTCCCTTAGTTTATAGAATTACTTCATTATATGTTCACCACTCTATACTTGTGTAATTATCCTTCTATGTGCTGGTATAGAAATGATATTTGCAAAAGCAAGTTTGGTGAATCCTCCTCTTAGTCAATTGAAGTCAATTGTGTCATTTAAGCTCACCAGTAATGCATTGATGTGACATGACTCCTTATGTCATTGTGACTTCCTTGAAGTATTATTTTCATGTCTTCCACTATTGGTCCGTAATTCCAAATATCAAAAATGATTATGACCACCAAAACAACAATCTCAAAGATTAAAGAGTCTAAGTAAAGCAATTTGTATAATTATGGGTGGCAGCTCAGGCGAGAAAGCCTAGAATGGGCCGATCCCAATTTGTGTAATTAGGAGGACCGCATCCCAAGGTTAAAATGCCTAGCATGGGTCATCCTCTTCTACCACTGATCAGTTGGTCATTCGTATCACATGCCTTATAAAGATCATAACACACAGAAAGGTAAAGACAAGAATGTAACATGCATGATCCCACAAGAGTTAACAAAGGTGGTCTTCAGTTCTGATTAATGCACACATGTATTGACACTCGGTTTCATTCGAACTCTTTTTTATATATGTTAATGCCTTACATATTCAGTACATTTTCGTACTGATGTCCTTCGTGGGGGGGATACTGCATTTCATGTTGCAGGCACAGGAACTTCAGCTAGTAGACCTCCTCAGTAGGAGCACACGACAATCAGCTACTTTTGGTGAGGTCCAGATTGATTCGGAGTTTTATTGAGTCCTTGGTAGATTCATTTTGGTATTGTATAGTAGTTAAGAGTAAGGCAGGGTCTGTCCCGGCCTGATCTAAGGTTTTCTATCTTTTAGAGGCTTTGTAGACTTATGTATATGGTTCAGTTGCATCTTAACAAGTTGTGGTCTTAGCGACCAAGTCATGTATATAAGTTTTAGGTCTACTTATGTTGGTTCATATCGCTGCATCCTACGTGAACTTGTGACAAGATTGTCATAGTTATATGCATAGTTAAGCACAGGTTACATGCTGGTTCTTTCGGGCCTTTAGGGCATCAGGTGCCTGTCCGTCTAAATGGAATGTGAGGCGTGACAAAAGTGGTACCAAAGCAGGTCATCCTAGGGAGTCTACAAAGCAATGTCTGTGTAGAGTCTTAGTTATGAATGTGTTGTGCACCACATTTATAAACAAGAGGCTATGAGACATGTAGGAGTTGTTTATTTTCTTTAATTTCTTAGATAGTGCGATAGAACCAATGTTGTAGGTGAATCATATCTAATTTCTGAATTACTTTATTATAGCAAAGATGCCGGTTACGAGAAGGAGTAAAAGTACAGGTAAGCGAGTAGAGGTGGCTGGCCAAGAAGAGACCAACCAACCACCACCTAATCAAACTGTTCAAAGTGAGGCTCAAGACGAGTCTCTATCACAGACTTCCCCGGCCCCCATCTCCATTAGATCTAAGGAGGGAAGCTGCACCTCAAGAACCCACTATTAATGCTACCGAGCAAGATGACTGGAGCTATTAAAAGAATACGACATTGATATCTTGTATCATCCCGGTAAAGCCAATATAGTTGATATTACTTTAAGTCATAAAATAATGGCAAGCACTTATGGGCAGTCTATGGAAAGACAAGAAATCTCCAGACGATGGGGTTGTTGTGCAAAATGTGGCAGAATCCTCATTAGTAGTGGAAGTGAAAGAGAAGCAGTACACTGATCCTATTCTATTACAGCTTAAGGAGAATGTACAATAGGGTATGACAAAGGCATTTAAACTTACGCAAGAGAGAGTACTTCGGTGTCAAAATAAATTGTGTGTGCCTAACGTAGATGAACTGAGAAAGAGAAATATGATGGAAGCACATTATTCGAGATATTCTGTCCATTCAGGGTCAACTAAAATGTATCATGACTTGAAGGAAATGTATTGGTGGGGGGACATGAAGAAGGACATTGCGGAATTCGTAGCTCAATGTCCAAATTGTCAACAAGTAAAAGTAGAGCACCAAAAGCCCGAAGGTTATATGCAGTGTATAGTACTTCCAATTTGGAAGTGGGACATGATCAACATGGATTTTGTCACTGGTTTACCTCGTTTATTTTGAAAGTTTGATTCTATATGGGTAATTGTTGATAGATTGACCAAATCAGCGCACTTCTTGGCGATCAAAACTAGAGGTTTTTCAGGTTTAGGGTTTTTAATGTTTTTTTTGTTGTTTTTTAGGGTTTAGGGCTTTCTGAGTACCTTTTTGGGTTTAGGGTTTGGGGGTTTTCTTAGGGTTAAGGCTTTGGGCTTATGGTTTTTAAGGGTTTACGAATTAGGGTTTCTTAGGGTTTAGGGTTCAAGGTTTAGAGTTTGGGATTAAGGGTTCCTTAGGTTTAGGGGTTTTAAAGTTTTTTTTTGAGGTTTTTGATGGTTTAGGTTTTCTTAGGGTTTCATAGGGTTTAGAGTTTTCTTAATATAATTTTTAGGGTAAATTATGGGGTAGGGCTTACTGATTTTTAGGTTTTTTTTTAGGTTTAAGGTTTCTAGGGGTTTTAAGAGGTTTTTTTTATGGAGTTTTTCAAAGGTTTTTAAGGTTTCATAGGGATAAGTGTATTAGGGTTTCTTAGGTATACGGTTTCTTAGGTTTTAGTGTTTAGGATCTTAGGTTTTAGGGTATTATGGTTTATAAGGGTTGAAGGTTTAGTGTTTCTTGGTTTAGGGTTTAAGGCTTAGGTTTGAGTTTTTTTAGGTTTTATAAGGGCTTATGATTTCTTAAGGGCTTTTAAGGTTTAGGGTTTTAAAAGGTTTATCGGGATTTTAAGTGTTTTTTTAAAGTTTCTTAGGGTATATGATTAGCGTTTAAGATTTCTTAGGGTTTGGTATTTTTAAGGGTTTTTTGGATTTAGGGTTTTGGGCTTAAGATTTTCTAGGGTTTTATTAGGTTTAGAGGAATTTTTAGGTTTAGTGTTTTAAAGGGTGTTTATGATTTTTATGGTTATTTACGATTAAGGTGTTCTTAGAGTTTAGGGTTTTCTTAGCGCTTTTTTGGTTTTATAGTTTACTTAGGGTTAGGGATTTGAGCTTTTGGTTTTTAAGGGTTTACGATTTAAGGTTTCTTAGGATTTAGGGTTCAAGGTTTAGAGTTTGGGATTTAGGGTTTCTTAGGTTTTAGGGTTTTAAAGTTTTTTTTTTAGGTTTTTTAGGGAAGTTTTCTTAGTGATTTTTAGGGTTTAGGTTTCATTGGGTTTAGGGTTTTTGTAAAATAATTTTTAGCGTTAATAATTATGAGGTTGGGCTTACTGTTTTTTAGGTTTTTTTAGGTTTAAGGTTTCTTAGGGTTTAGGGTTTAGGATCTTATGTTTTAGGGTATTAGCGTTGAAGGTTTAGTGTTTCTTAGGGTTTCTTGGTTTAGGGTTTAGGTCTAAGGGTTTTAGGTTAAAAAGATTTTTTTTGAGTTTTTTTAGGGTTTATAAGGCTTATGATTTCTTAAGTGTTTTTTAGGTTTAGGGTTTTAAAAGGTTCTTTTAGGGATTTTAAGTGGTTTTTTGGGGTTTCTTTATGTTTAGGGTTAAGTCCATAGGTTTAGGGTTTAGGCCCTAAGCTATAGGGTTTCAGATTAAGGTTAAGAGTCTTTTAGGGTTTATGTTTTCTTTAGGCTTACTATTTTTATGATTAGGGTTTTGAAATGTTTTACGGTTTCTTAGGTTTTTTTAAGATTTTGGTTTTCTTAAGATTTAGGGTTATGTAGGATGTAAGGCATAGGATTTTAAGTTTAGGGTTTTTTTTAGGGCTTAGGGTTTTAAAGGGATTTATTTTTTTTCCTCAGGGATTATAGTTTTGGGGGTTTTAATGAATTTTAGGGTTTCAGTTTTTCCTTGGTTTCATTCGAACTCTTATTTATATATGTTATTGGCTTACATATTCTGTACATTTTCTCGTACTGACGTCCCTCGTGGGAGGACACTGCATTTCATGCTGCAGGTACATGTACTTCAGCTAGTAGACCTCCTCAGTAGTAGCACACGACACACAGATACTTTTGGTGAGCTCCAGATTGATTCAGAGCTTTACTGAGTTCTTGGTAGTTTCATTTTGGTATTGTATCATAGTTAAGGGTAAGGAGGGGACTGTCCCGACCTACTCTAAGGTTCAGTTGTGTCTTAACATGTTGTGGCCTCAATGGCCAAGTCTTGTATATAAGTTTTGGGTCTACTTATGTTGGTTCGTTTCGTTGCATCCTATGTGAACTTGTCACAAGATTGTCATAGTTATATGCATAGTAAGCACAGGTTACATATTGGTTCTCTCGGGCCTTTAGGGCATAGGGTGCCTGTCCATCTTAATAGGATTTGAAGCATGACATCCTTAATCTTAATCAGTGGTAAGTCCTCGTTCTTTGAGGATGATTGACATGTTTTAAACTCGGCCTTTCATTTTAATTTCAGATTTGCTAGAGTGAGCTGGGGGCATGTCCCAGCTTATCTAGTCAGTTAGAGGTTTTTATTCAGATATAGTTTTTGTCACTTCCCGAGGTTACCCCCATTGATGTAACACGGTACCTAGGATCACGAGTGACCCCAAGCTAACCTTGAGTTAGGATATCATAAGCATATTAGATGAACAGCTTAAAAACCCTTTAAAAGCCTAAACCTAAAAAATCTGAAACCCCTAAGAAACCCTAAATATATCAAAAGCATATTAGATTAACACATTAAAAACCCTTTAAAAGCCTAAACCTAAAATTTCTGAAACCCCTAAGAAACCCTAAATAACAAACCCTAAACCTTAGAGAAACCCCTAAACCCCAAGACTTATGAAACACCAACAAACCCTAAAAACACCTTAAAAAACACTAAACCTAAAAAAACCCCTAACCCCTAAAAAACCCTAAATCTAAAATCCTAAGACCTAAGCCCTAAACCCAAAGAAACCCTAAGCCCTAAGAACCCCTAAATCATAAAAAATCATAAAAATCATGAAAAACTTTTCAAATCCTTAACCTAAAAAATTCTACAAAAACTTAAGCTCTAAACCTTAAACCTTAAAAACCGTTAAATAAAAAACTTAGACCTTAAACCCTCAATGCTAAACTCTATACCCAAAGAAACCCTAAACCCTTCACCCTAATCCTTAGGGCTAAATTCTAAGAAACCCTAAACCCTTGAGAAATAAAAAAAACCCTAAAAACATTTAAAACCCATAAACCCTAAACTTTTAAAAACCCTATAAAAAACCTAAACTCTAAGAACTCCTTAATCGTAACAAACCATAAAAATCCTAAACACCCTTTAAAACCCTAAACCTAAAAATTCCTCTAAACCAAATAAAACCCTAGAAAATCTTAAGCCCAAACCCTAAATCCAAAAAACCCTTAAAAATACCAAAACCTAAGAAATCTTAAATGCTAAATCTTATACCCTAAGGAACTCTAAATCCTTAACTCGAAACCATAGGGCTAAACCCTAAATCCCCAACCATATGAAACACTAAGAAAACCTAAACCCTAAAATCATTAAAACCATAACCCTAAATCCAAAAAAACCTTTAAAAATACCAAACCCTAAGAAATCTTAAATGCTAAATCTTATACCCTAAGGAACTCTAAATCCTTCACTCGAAACCATAGGGCTAAACCCTAAACCCCAAACCATATGAAACACTAGGAAAACCTAAACCCTAAAATCCATTAAAACCCCTAAAACTACAATACCCAGGAAAAAAAATTCCCTTTAAAACCCTAATCCCTAAATCCTACGTAACCCTAAATCTTAAGAAATCAAAATTCTTAAAAAAAACCCTAAACCTTTGGCCTTAACCCTAAACATAAAGAAACCCTAAAAAAAAACACTTCAACTCCCTAAAAACCTTTTAAAATCATAAACCTTAAAAACACTTAAGAAATCATAAGCCCTTATTAACCCTAAAAAAACTCGAAAAAAAAATATTTAAACCTAAAACCTTAAGCCCTAAACCCTAAACCAAGAAACCCTAAGAAACATTAAACCGTAAGAAACTCTAAACCTTCAACTCTTAAAAACCCTAATACCCTAAAACCTAAGATCCTAAACCCTAAATCCTAAGAAACCTTATACCAAAGAAACCCTAATACACTAAACCCTATGAAACCTTAAAAACGTTTAAAAACTCTAAAAAAAAACCTTTAAAAACCCCTAGAAACCTTAAACCTAAAAAAACCTAAAAACAGTAAGGCCTACCCTATAATTTACCCTAAAAATTATTTTTAAAAAACCCTAAACCCTATGAAATCCTAAATCCTAAGAAAACCGAAACCCTAAAAATCACTAAGAAACCCTAAACCCTAAAAAACCAAAAAAAAAAACTTTAAAACCCTTAAACTACCCTAAATCCCAAACTCTAAACTTTGCACCCTAAACCCTAAGAAACCCTAAATCGTAAACCCTTAAAAACCATAAGCCCAAAACCCTAACCATAAGAAAACCCCAAACCCTAAACCCAAAAAAGCACTAAGAAACCCTAAACCCTAAAAAACCACTAAAAAACCTCTAAAAAAATCTTAAACCTAACAAACCTAAATCCTAAACCCTAGAAAAACACTAAACCCTAAAGCCTACACCCTAAATGACCCAAAATGTAACACCACGTATTCTACGTATATTTGTTCTATTTATATGACACTTATAAATTTCCTTGTCGTATAGTTATGGACTCGATTTCCTATGCAACTAGTGACAATAGAATAGGTTTAAAGTGAACTGTCCGTAGATTTTAATGTGACCCGATTAAGTTGAAATGGATGGATGTATTTAAACTTGAGATCATAAGGTGGTATTTGAGTCTAAAGTTTAAAGTGACATAGTGTATATAAGTTTTAAGTTAAGTTAAAGATATTAAAGTCTAGAAATGAAATAAAATATTGAGGTGCTTGCTTGACTACACTTAAGCTAGTAGGTGACAAGTAGGTGCATCACCTACTTTGACTAGTTGACCACCCCAAGGGACTAAGTAGGTGCATCACCTACTAAGACTTTTTTGACCATGTTATTGGGCCAAGTACACTACCCATTACTTGCATTAGTCTGGCCCAACTTGAATAGAAGAATAAGGGGAAAATGGACAGCAAAGGCCCAGTATGCTTAAGTCCAAAAAGGCCCAAGTGAAAAGTCCAAGTAGGTGGATCACTTACTTGATAATTTATGGCCCAAAGTGAGTGAGAAAGTCAGCCAAAATAGGTCCCTTTTAAAGGGATTGTAAAAGGGATTGATATCAGCTATTTCCAACTATTTCCCTAGAGCATTAAAGTGAGTACTCTAATATGAGTTTATTACTAAATGTACGTGCTTACTTACTCTACCAACTATTAGCATGCATGCAACCTAGATTACACATGGTACATATGTAATTCTGCCCATATCTTGCCAACTTGCTTCAATTGTCTATTCCATCATATATGTCATCTTTTCACGTGTTCATATGTTCCCTTTATTGCTTATTACTCCCATTGTGTTAGACTATAATGTTACCTCACAAGATCCCTATTTGCTCTATTGTACATTTTATATGTACTTACTTGGAATATGTATCCGTCCTTAAGTTGAATCTTCCCACGTTCTCCCTTGGTTCCACGTTCATGTATACCTTGTATTTGATATTAGTTAGTGGTCCTGGTCGGAGACCACTCTGTTCGCGCCGATGGTCCAACAAAGAGGCGAAGTAATGGTATCTTTCTTTCCATTACGAACGACACGCTTCGCCTGCTCCCTCCCCGTGTCCACTAGCGCTCCTGTCCAGAGCGAAGAGAGGGCGAAAAAGCGCATTTGGCTATCATATACAGTTCAAATCTCTTGGCTGAATGTTAAATGTCTTCACTTGATATGTGCTTCAATTTGAGATGTCAAAATGCTTAACTAAGTCATATAAGCTCCTAAGTATTACGTTGGTACCACATTTGCTTCACGTGTCATTGTTATTATTGTAAGTCCATATTCATGTCTTCTGCTACTGGTCCATAGTTGCAAATCTCAACAATGATTATTACCACCAAAACAACAAACTCAAAAGAGTTATCATCATCAAAAGAACAATCTTAAAAGAGTAATGGACATCAAAACAACAATCTCAAAGATTAAAAAACCTAAGAAGTAAGGTAATCTATATAATTATGGGTGGCAACCCAAGGAAAAATTGGTAGCGTGGCTCGATCCCAATTGGTATAAAAGGGTGGCAACTCAGGGGCGAAAGCCTAGCATGGGCCAATCCCAATTGATATAGAAGGGTGGCATCTCAGGGGCGAAAGTCTAGCATGGGCCGATCCCAATTTATGGAATTATGAGGACAACATCCCAGGGGTTAAAATGCCTAGGGTCATCCTCTTCCACCACTGATCAGCTGGTCATTGTATCATATGTCTTATAAAATTATAACGCGCAGAAAAGTAAAAAAAAGAATGTAACATACAGGATTCCACAAGTATAACCAAATGTGGTCTCAAATCCTTATCTATTTGTATTTGGTTTCACTTGAGCTCTCATTTTACATATGGTTGTATTATACCTTACATATTCAGTACATTCTTTCATACTGACATCCCTTATTGGGGACGCTGCATTTCATGTTGCAGGTACATGTATTCAACTAGTAGATCTCCCCAATAGAAGAACTTGATAATCAACATTTATTGGTGAGCTCCAGATTTATTCGGGGATTTTCCGAGTCTTTACTATGCGCATTTTCATAGTGGTACAGTCACAGATAGTAGAGGCTTTGTAGACATTGTAAAGCTATCATCTGTATTCATAGTTTCACTTGTCACACGTATTGATTCAGCTGGTCAACATATGTTGTATATGATGCATCTCATTAGTAAATCTATTAGCATAGTAGTTTACTTTCTCATTATAGGTCACTTGTAAAGCATGTGTCAATATGGTACTTGTCTGCCTCACCTAGGGTTGGTGTGTGATACAAAAAAACCTAGGAAACCTTAAATTTTAAACTCAAACCCTAATAAACCTAAACCCTAAACCTTAGGGATAAACCCCCAACCCTAAGCCTTATGAAACTCTAAGAAGCCCTAAACCCTAAGAAAACCTAAACACTAAAAACACTAAAACTAAAAACCGTATGAAACCTTAAAAACCATAAAAAAATTCCTTAATCAAAGACCCTAAGCCCTAAGACCATAAAACTCCTCAACCGTAAAAACAATAATGATCCTAAAAAAAAATTTAAAATCCTAAATCGAAAAAAACTTTTAACCCAAAAAAATCCTAGAATAACTTAAGCTCTAAACCCTAACCTAAAAACCCGTAACAAAATACCTAATCTTCTACCACTGATCAACTGGTCAATCGTATCACATGCCTTATAAAGATCATAGCACACAGAAAGGTAAAGACAAGAATGTAACATATATGATCCCCCAAGATTTAACAAAGGTGGTATTCTGTTTTGATTTATCACACATATATTGATACTTGGTTTCATTTGAACTCTTATTTTATATATGTTATTGCCTTACATATGCAGTACATTTTCTCGTACTGACGTCCCTCGCGGGGGGACGCCGCATTTCATGCTGCAGGCGCATGTACTTCAGCTAGTAGACCTCCACGGTAGGATCACACCACACTCTGCTACTTTTGGTGAGCTCCAGATTGATTTGGAGGTTTACTGAGTCTTTGGTAGATTCATTTTGGGTATTGTATCGTAGTTACGAGTAAGGCAGGGTCTGTCCCGACCTACTCTAAGGCCAAGTCTTGTATATAAGTTTTGGGTCTATTTCTGTTGGTTCGTATCGCTGCATCCTATGAGAACACATTGTCATAGTTATATGCATAGTAAGCATAGGTTACATGTTGGTTCTCTCGGGCCTATAGGGCATCGGGTGCCTGTCCGTCTTAATGGGATTTTAGACGTGACAAAAGTGGTATCAGAGCAGGTCATCCTAGGGAGTCTACAAAGTCGTGTCTGTGTAGAGTCTTGCTTATGGATGTGTTGTGCAACAGGAGGCTACGGGACATGTAGGAGTTGTCTCCTTTTTTTCATTTCTTAGATCATGCGATAGAATCAGTGTTGTAGGGGAATCATATCTAATTTCTAAATCATTTTATTATAGTAAGGATGCCCGTTACGAGAAGCAGCAAAAGTACTGGTAAGCGAGTAGATGTGGCTGCCCAAGAAGGGACCACCCAACCACCACTTAGTCAAGCTGTTCAAGGTGAGGCTCAAGATGAGTCTCCCTCACAGACTTCCCCGACCCCTCCATCTCTAGAAGATCTAAGGAGGGAAGCTGCACCTCAAGAACCCCCTATTAATGCTACCGATCAAGATTTGAGGAATGCGGTCCAATTATTGACTCGTATAGTTGCTGGCACGCAGATACGTGATTTTCTTAATTTGGACCCTACATCATTCACCGAGTTAGATCCTAATGAAGATCCACAAGACTTTATAGATCAGATCCAATGCACTTTCGATGTTATGCATGTAAGTGGTAAAGAAGCGCTCGGGTTAGCAACATATAGATTAAAGGGTGTGGCTATATTGTGGTATGAAGCTTGGAAGCAATCCAGGGGAACAGATGCAACTTTAGCTACGTGGAAAGAGTTCAAAAATGCATTCCTTGACCATTACCTGACATTGGAGATCCGAGAGGCCTGTGCGGATCAATTCTTAAATCTCCACTAAGGAAGTATGAGCGTGAGAGTGTACAATCTCAAAGTTAATTCTTTGGCTATGTATGCTCCTAATGTAGTAGCTACTATGGGGGCTAGAGTTCATCGATATGTGGATTGATTAGATTCATATCTGGTTAGAGATATTACCATTACTTCGTTGAATAAAGATATGGATATAGAAAGGATGCAAGCTTTTGCGCAAATGTTGGAGCACCAAAGGTAAAGAAGGACACAAGAGTCAGAAACAGGGCATTCTAAGAGGGCCAGATCCATGGGGCAGTTTACACCATCCCAAGGTGAGTTTAGGACTCGGTTCTTTAACAGACCGCCTAGGCCATCATCTCCCTACTCTACAGCTAGTGCCCCACCTCAGTTTCAAGAGTCTATGGGCAATCTGTTTGGGCGAAGAGGTGAAAGCGAAGGTTCACGAACAGCGGGGTACCAAGAGCAGGGAAGTATGAGCCAATCAAGACCTCCTCGACAGTATTGTAAAAAATGTGGAAGAAATTGTTTAGGTGCATGTCGGTTTGGGACAAATGTTTGTTTTTGGTGTGCTACACCAGGTCATATGGTGAGAAATTTCCCTCATAGGGGTGTGGGTGGGGTGACACAACCTACTAGATCAGTTTCTGCATCGTCATCATCAGCACCTTCTTTAGGTAGGGGACAGTTGCCTACTAGTCGTGGTAGAGGAGCTAGGGGGGCAGCTAGTTCTAGTGGACTTCAGAATAGCACATATGCTCTCGGGGATCGACAAAATTTAGAAGCCTCACCGGATGTGGTTACTGGTACATTGTCCATCTTTTCACATATTGTATATGTATTAATTGATCCGGGGTCTACACTATCATATGTTACTCCATTGATTGCTGAAAAGTTCAAAAGAACACCAAAATTATTAGTGAAGCCATTTGAAGTGTCTACACCGATTGGTGACTCTATTATAGCTAGAAGGGTTTATCGTCATTGTATTGTAATTGTTTGTGATAGTGATACATTGGTTGACCTTGTTGAGCTAGAAATGGTAGATTTTGAAGATATAATGGGTATGGATTGGTTAGCTTCTTGTTATGCCACGGTGGATTGCCGAACTAGGATGTTGCATTTCCATTTTCCAAAAGGGGTCGTCCTTGAATGGAAAGGTAATATTGGGACACCAAGAAGTAAATTTATTTCTTAGCTTAAGGCAAAGAAGATGATGTCCAAAGGATACATATGCCATCTAGTGAGAGTGAAAAATATAGATGTTTAGCCACCATATCTTCAATTTATTCCAGTGGTAAATGAATTTCCCGATGTATTTCCTGAAGATCTTTCGGGTTTGCCGCCAAAACGAGATGTAGAGTTTGGTATTGATGTGATTCCAGATACTCAACCTATATCCATCCCTCCATATAAAATGGCCTCGACAGAATTACGGAAGTTGAAGGAGCAATTAAAAAACTTGTTAGATAAAGGATTCATAAGGCCTATTATGTATCCATGGGGAGCACCAGTTTTATTTGTACCCAAGCAAGATGGCTCGTTAAGAATGTGTATTGACTACCGCTAGTTGAATAAGGTAACGGTTAAGAACAAATATCCCCTCCCTAGAATTGATGATTTGTTTGATCAGTTACAAGGTGCTGGGTGTTTTTCCAAAATCGACCTGAGGTCAGGTTATCACCAACTGAGGGTCAAAGACAAAGATATACCTAATACATCTTTCCGAACACGGTATGGTCATTTTGAGTTTTTAGTCATATCATTCGGGCTAACGAATGCACCAGCAGTTTTTATGAATTTGATGAATAGAGTGTTGAAGCCATTTTTAGATGTGTTCGTGATAGTATTCATAGATGACATTTTGGTGTATTCAAGATAGGAAGAGGGCCATGCTAATCATCTGTGGCAGGTTTTACAAATTCTTCGTGATTGTAAGTTGTATGCAAAGTTCTCTAAATGTTAGTTCTGGTTAAAATATGTGGAATTCTTAGGTCATATTGTATCCGATCAAGGAATAAGGTTTGACAACTAGAAGATAGAAGCCGTGAAAAACTGGCCAAGACCTACAATGCCTACGGAGATCCGTAGTTTCCTTGGATTGGCAGGTTATTACAAAAGGTTCATTGAAGAATTCTCTTTCATTGCTGCACCCTTAACAAAGCTAACACACAAAGAAACCAAGTTTCAGTGGAGTGATGAATGTGAAAAAATCTTCCAAGAGTTGAGGAATAAATTAACTTCTACACCTGTATTGGTACTTCCAGAAGGAACAGAAGGGTATGCAATGTATTGTGATGCTTTGGGAGTGGGCCTAGGATGTGTATTAATGCAGCATGGTAAAGTAATAGCTTATGGCTCAAGGCAGTTGCGCCCACATGGTAAAGTAATAACTATCCAACTCATGATGTAGAGCTAGCAGCAGTCGTATTTGCTTTGAAGATATGGCGCCACTACTTGTATGGAATTTGTGTTGACCTATACACTGATCACAAGAGTTTGCAATATATATTTAAGCAAAAGGACCTCAATCTGAGGCAGTGAAGATGACTAGAGTTATTAAAAGATTATGACATTGATATCCTGTTTCATCCCGGGAAAGCAAATGTAGTAGTTGATGCATTAAGTTGTAAAATAATGGCAAGCACTTATGGGCAGTCTGTGAAAAGACAAGGAATAACTAAGGATCTATGTCAACTAGCTAGCTTGGGGGTTCGCCTTCTTGAATCTCCAGACGATGGGGATATTGTGCAAAATGAGGCAGAATCCTCATTAGTAGTGGAAGTGAAAGAGAAGCAGTACAACAGGGTATGACAAAGGCATTTGAACTTACGCAAGAGGGAGTACTTCGATGTCAAAACAGATTGTGTTTACCTAATGTAGATAAATTAAGAAAGAGGATTATGATGGAAGCACATCATTCGACATATTTTGTCCATCCAGGGTCAACTAAAATGTATCATGACTTGAAAGAAATGTATTGGTGGGGGGACATGAAGAAGAGCATTGCAGAATTCGTGGCTCAATGTCCAAATTGTCAACAAGTAAAAGTAGAGTACCAAAAGCCCAGAGGTTATATACAGCGTGTAGAACTTCCAATTTGGAAGTGGGACGTGATCAACATGGATTTTTTCACTAGTTTGCCTCGTTTTTTTTGGAAGTTTGATTCTATATGGGTAATTGTTGATAGACTGACCAAATCAGCGCACTTCTTGCCGGTCAAGACTACTTATACAGTCGAAGAATATGAGAGGTTGTATATCAAAGAGATTGTTCATCTACATGGAGTTCCAATCTCTATTATATCGGATCGAGGAGTTCAATTCACTGCAAATTTTCGAAAGTCATTTCAGAAGAGCTTAGGAACACAAGTGAATTTAAGTACAACCTTTCATCCTCAAACAGACGGTCAAGCAGAGCGTACAATTTAAACACTTGAGGATATGCTGCGAGCTTGTATATTGGACTTCAAAGGTAGTTAGGATGATCATTTTCCATTGAACGAGTTTGCATACAACAATAGCTACCATTCAAGTATTAAAATAGCACCTTATGAAGCTTTATATGGTAGAAAATGTAGATCTCCAATTGGCTGGTTCAAAAAAGGTGAAACTGCCTTATTTATGCAAGATCTTGTTCATCAGGCTATGGAAAAGGTCAAAGTGGTATAAAGTGGTATACAACAACGGCTAGAAACAGCTTAAAGTCGACATAAATCATATGCGGATGTTAAAAAGAGAGGACTAGAATTTTCTATAGGGGATTGGGTGTTCTTGAACTGTCACCAATGAAAGGGGTAATGAAGTTTGGTAAAAAGGGAAAGTTGAGTCCACACTATATAGGACCATATAAGGTCATCCGAAGAATTGGCCAAGTTGCGTATGAGTTATAGTTACCTCAAGAACTTTCAACTGTTCATCCGGTATTTCATGTCTCAATGCTTCGAAAGTGCATAGATGACCCATCTCGTATTACTCCTATTGAAGATGTACAAGTTACGAGAGATCTCACTTATGAAGAAGTACCCATTGCTATTCTGGATCGACAAGTTAGGAAGTCAAGAAATAAAGAAGTAGCTTCTGTAAAAATATCATCGAGGAACCAACATGTAACAGCCCGTATTATGCGTATTCTTGTGATACTTGGCATGGCCGTATAGTATAGGTGAGGGACCATGTTTCTTTTATGATTAACATTGGTTTAAACTAGCTCGGAAGGTGATGTCAGCCTTGCACATTTCAGCATATGTACAGTTAACTCCAACGGGAGTACTTAAACTCGATACAGTAAGGTGGTAATTGAGCTTAAAGTGTAAAGTTAAGTGCTAAGTTAAAGAAAAAGGGATTAACATTTAGAAAATGGAATAAAATAAGTGAGTTGGTTGCTTGACTTAACTAAGCTAGTAAGTGACAAGTAGGTGCATCACCTACTTTGACTTATTGACCAGTCCAAAGGACCAAGTAGGTGCATCACCAACTTGAGCTATATGTATCTAGTTAAAAAGGCCAAGGTTTATGGATCAGATTGGGCCTTTGCTAATGGACTCACTTGAGGCCCAAACAAAGTTAAATAAAAGGAAAATGAAATTTAAGCTCAGTAGCCAAATCTTCCAAGGCCCAATATATTTAAGCCCAAGTGAAACCTAGTAGGTGTATCACCTAGTTTGACCTTTTGAGCTGCTTGATGTACATAAGCAGGTGCATCACCTACTTGACCAATTAGTGGCTGAAAATGGACCAAAAAGGGATGTTCTAGAGGATTATTTTTTTATGCTCAAGAAGGCTTTATATAAACCCAATTTGAGTTGATCTTTTCACTCATTTTAACATACAAAATTCACAATTCACTCGAGCTCTCTCTCTCTTTTCTCTTAAGAATTAAAACAGCAGCCTTAAAGCTCCTTCTAGGGTTCTTGAAGAAATCGTCATATCTGTAAACCAAGGAAAGAGAAACACTTATAGATTTAGCTTAATTCTCCCATGGGAGACTAGAAAACATGTAATTCATGCCCAATCATAAGTAGAAGGCAGAAGTTTCCACAAGCTACAGCTTACTTTCCTTAATTATTAAGATACTTTTCTCTTCTTCTTTGGGTTAAGTGTGAAGAGAAGTTGAAGTTCTAGAGGAATTCAAGTTATAAGGAGAAGTTGCAGAAATTGGGGTAAGGTGACTGCTCCATTTGCTTCCTCTTTATGTATGAGTTTGAGTGAGGAATTATGGGTGTGCTTTTATAAAATAACTCAAGGGGTGTTGAGTTCCATAATTGGTTGTATGATAAAGAATATTTGAGGTTGTTTTATGTGTATTGTTGTTGGTGCAGCTTGGGTAATCTTGGAAAATGATATATAATGTGTATTGGCAGAGAAGGAGGATGAGCAGATACACATTATTTACGGGGTGTATGGGCTCATTACCAGTCAAAGCTAGTTACTGTTTTACGAGGTTCAGGTGTGATAGCTGCTAATATTAGTTTATGATGACTTATAGATTAACACCTAAAAGGGGAGGTTGAATCATGATAGTTGTATTGGTCAGAGAATAAGGTATGTAAGGCTACTCGATTCACTATTCTTTGGAATGAAATCTGATATTTGCTATCAATATCACTAAGGGAATACCCCAAGTTCTATTCCTAGTAAAGGAAACATAGTGGCAGCAGACGATCTTCAAATAGTTGACAATATTTCCCCCACCCCTTAGTGTATAGAATTACTTCATTATATGTTCACCACTCTATACTTGTGTAATTATCCTCCTATTTGCTGGTATAGAAATGGTATTTGCAAAAGAAAGTTTGGTGAACCCTCCTCTTAGTCAGTTGAAGTCAATTATGTCATTTAAGCTCATCAGTAATGCATTGATGAGACATAACTCCTTATGTCATTGTTACTGCCTTGAAGTATTATTTTCACCTCTTCTACTACTGGTCCGTAATTCCAAATATAAAAAATGATTATAACCCCCAAAACAACAATCTCAAAGATTAAAGAGTCTAAGTAAAGCAATTTGTATAATTATGGGTGGCAGCTCAGGGGTGAAAGCCTAGCATGGGCCGATCCCAATTGGTATAAAAGGGTGCCAGCTCAGGGGCGAAAGCCTAGCATTGGCCGATCCCAATTTGTGTAATTATGTGGACCGCATCCCAGGGGTTAAAATGTCTAGCATGGGTCATCCTCTTTTACCACTAATCAGTTCGTCATTCGTATCACATGCCTTATAAAGATCATAACACACAGAAAGTTAAAGACATGAATGTAACATACATGATCCCACAAGAGTTAACAAAGGCGGTCTTCTGTTCTGATTTATGCACACATTGATGATTTATTTGATCATTTACAAGGTGCCAAGTGCTTTTCAAAAATTGACTTGAGATCAGGTTATCACCAAGTGAGGGTGAAGGAGAAGGATAATACCTAAGACAGCTTTTCGAACACAGTATGGTCATTTCGAATTTCTCGTTATGTCATTTGGGCTAACAAATGCACCGGCAATTTTTATGGATTTGATGAATAGGGGGTTCAAGCCATTCTTGGATGTATTTGTGATAGTATTTATAGATGATATCTTGGTGTATTCAAGATCAGAAGAGGACCATGCACATCTCTTACGAAGGGGTATTACAAGTTCTTCGTGATCGGCAGTTGTATGCCAAGTTCTTCAAATGTGAATTTTGGTTAAAATCAGTGGCGTTCTTGGGTCAAATCGTATCTGATGAAGGAATAAGGGTTGATTCACAAAAGATAGATGCCGTGAAAGATTGGCCAATACCAACAACACACACAGAGATTCGTAGCTTCCTAGGGTTGGCAGGTTATTATAGAAGGTTCATTGAAGGATTTTCTTCTGTTTCTGCACCTTTAACTAAGCTAACACACAAGGCAGCTAAGTTTTAGTGGAATGATGCATGTGAAAGAAGCTTACAAGAGTTGAAACGTAGGTTAACTTCCGCACCTACATTAGTACTTTCGGAAGGCACAGGGGGATATACAATATATTGTGATGCTTCAAGGGTTGGTTTAGGATGTGTACGCACACAACATGGTAAAGTAATAGCTTATGCCTCAAGATAACTGCGGCCACATGAGAGAAACTACCCAACACATGATCTTGAACTAGCAGCGGTTGTATTTGCTTTAAAGATATGGTATCACTATTTATATGGGGTTGACGTTGACATATATACAGACCATAAAAGTTTGCAATACATCTTCAAGCAGAAGGATTTGAATTTGAGGCAGCGAAGATGGTTAGAACTAATAAAAGATTATGACGTTGATATACTATACCATCCATGGAAAGCAAACGTAGTAGCCGATGCTCTCAGTCGCAAGACAATATCAAGTACTAAAGAGCAGACCGTGGAAAAAGAAGGGATGGCAAAGGATCTACGTCAACTAGCTAGTTTGGGAATTCGTCTTCTTGAAACCCCAAAAGAAGGCATTGTAGTGCATAATGCGGCAGAATCTTCATTAGTAGTTGAGGTGAAAGAGAAGTAGTTTAAAGATCTTACTTTACAACGACTTAAGGAGAAGGTAAATCAAGGTACGACAAAGGGATTTGATCTTACGCTAGATGGATTACTTTGTTGTCAAAATAGATTGGGTGTACCTAATGTTAATGGGCTAAGAAGGAGGATAATGACAGAAGCACATCATTCATGATATTCCATCCATCCCGGATCAACTAAAATGTACCATGACTTGAAAGGAGTGTATTGGTAGGGGGACATGAAGAAGGACATTGCAGAATTTGTGGCTCAATTGTAACACCTTGTATTGTACGTGTACTGGTTCTATTTATTACGCTTAAAAAACTTCCTTGTGGTATAGTTATGGACTCGGTTTCCTATGCAACTAGTGACAATAGAATAGATTTAAAGTGAACTGTCTGTAGATTTTAATGTGACCTGATTAAGTTGAAATAGATGGAAGTATTTAAACTTGAGATCATAAGTTGGTATTTGACTCTAAAGTTTAAAGTGACATAGTGTATATAAATTTTAAGTTAAGTTAAAGGTATTAAGGTCTAGAAATGGAATAAAATATTAAGGTGCTTGCTTGACTTCACTAAGCTAGTAGATGACAAGTAGGTGCGTCATCTACTTTGACTTATTGACCAGCCCAGAGGACTAAGTAGGTGCATCACCTACTATGACTCTTTTGACCATGTTATTGGGCCAAGTACACTACACCTACTTGCATTAATCTGACCCAAGTTGAATAGAAAAATAAGAGGAAAATGGGAAGCTAAGGCCCAATCTTTCCAAGCCCACAAGAAATAATTTGAATGGAAAAGTAGGTGCATCACCTATTTAAATGTGTGCCTAAATTAAAGACACATGTTTGGCTGCAAAAGAAGTACAAGAAAGGTGGCAAAAGACCCAATGTTTTCAGGTCCAAAAAGGCCCAAGTGAAAAGTCCAAGTAGGTGGATCACCTACTTGAAAAATTATGGCATAAAATGAGTGAGAAAGTCAGCCAAAGCAGGTCCCTTTAAAAGGGATTGATATCAGCTTTTTCCAACAATTTTTACTTTGCCAAAAATCTGATTTCTAGAGCTTTCTCTCTTATCTCTCTTAGCTTCATACAACAGCCATTAAATACCATTAGGGTTCTTGAATATTTGGGACTTCAAGCTATGGAAGGTATAGTTTAAGACAAGTTAAGGAGGATAACCTTTACCTTGAAGAATCCAAGTCTTAACAAGTGATAGTTCTGTCCAGCAAGGTAAGCTATTGCAATTTTCTACCTCTTGTGCTTGATTTAATTAGGACACTTGGTATAACACGTGAGTTGGAAATTGTTACTTTTACATGGTGTAATATTGGGGAGGATGTTCTGGTGATTAGTGCATGTTAGGACAACCATGATTCATATTTCTTCTGTTACTTTATTATGTTTAAGGATTGTTTTATGTATGTTATGATAAGGGATGTGACTGGATGTGTAGGTAAGTTATGGAGACGTTAAAGGACTTAAATATTGCAGGGTGGTTTGGGGAGGACTCGATACGAAGGTTGTACAGTATATAGACGCGATTTAAAGGAAATAAAACATTAACTAGATAAATTACATGCTTACTGTGTGGTTATTATTTTGGTGGGATCAAGTAGCTCAAATTGATTGATTAGCTACTAATACTAGTCTTACAACTTATTTTATTGTAGATTATTAATCTGAAGAGAAGGAGCTTAAGGCATACTTTTTGAATTGTATAGCAAGGTATGTAAGGATATTCGATTTCCTATTTCTTTGGCATGAATCCAACACTTGCATTATAGAAAGTAAACTTTCTAAGTGCCCTTGGTAGTGACTGATCCATAGGTGCAGTTCCTACTCCCTAGAGCATTAAAGTGAGTACTCTAATATGAGTTTGTTACTAAATGTACGTGCTTACTCTACCAAGTATTAGGTTGCAAGGTTTAAACTTGTTTCACCGTCAAAGTACCCTTGGCACGTATTTTCCTTATATAAATCAAAATGATCCTAGATTACACATGGTACATATGTTTGTATGTTGGATATACAATCTTCCCATATCATGCCAAGTAGGTTCAATTATCTATATATATGTCAACTTGTCACATGTTCATATGTTCCCCTTATTAGTTATTACTCCCATTGTGTTAGACTATAATGTTACCTCACAAGATCCCTACTTGCTCTGTTGTACATTTTATATGTACTTACTTGGAATATGTATCCGTCCTTAAGTTGAAAGCCCACGTTCTCCCTTGGTTCCACTTTCATGTATACCTTTTATTTGATATTAGTTAGTGAGTATCCGGCTACCATATAGAGTTCAAATCTCTTGGCTAAATGTTAAATGTTTTCACTTGATATGTGCTTCAATTTGAGATGTAAAAATGCTTAACTGAGTCATATGCTTTTAAGTATTACATGTGAATGTCACATTTGCTTCCCATGTCATTGTTATTATCGTAAGTCCACATTCTATGTCTTCTACTACTGGTCCATAGTTCCAAATCTCAACAATGATTATGACCACCAAATTAGCAATCTCAAAAGAGATAATGATCATCAAAAGAGCAATCTCTAAAGAGTTATGATTATCCACAAAAACAATCTCGAAAGAGTTATGAACATCAAAACAACAATCTCAAAGATAAGGAATTGGCAGCCCAGGGGCAAATGCCTAGCATGGGTCGATCCCAATTGGTATAGAAGGGTGGTAGCTAGGGGTGAAAGCCTAGCATGGGCCGATCCTAATTGGTATAAGAGGGTGGCAGCTCAGGGGTGAAATCCTAGCATGGGCCGATCCTAATTTGTGGAATTATGAGGACAGCATCTCAAAGGTTAAAATGCCTAGCATGGTTCATCCTCTTCTGCCAATGATCAGCTGGTTATTTGTATCATATGTCTTATAAATATTATAATGCAAAGAAAAGTAAAGAAAAGAATGTAACATACACGATTCCACAAGTATAAGCAAAGGTGGTCTCTAATCCTTATTAATTGCTATTTGGTTTCACTAGAGCTCTTATTTTACATATGGTTGTATTATTTATGCATTACATATTCAGTACATTCTTTCGTACTTACGTCCCTTATTGGGGATGTTGTATTTCATGTTACAGGTATAGGTACTCAACTAGTAGATCTCCCAAATAGAAGCACATGATACTCAACGGTTGTTGGTGAGCTCCAGGTTGATTCAGTGCTTTGCCGAGTCTTTACTATGCATATTTCATAGTGGTACTACAGTCATGGATTCCAGTAGAAGCTTTGTAGACATTGTAAAACTATCATCTGTATTCATAGTTTCACTTGTCACATGTATCGATTCAGCTAGTCAATATGTTGTATATGAAACTTCTCATCAGTAAATCTATCTGCATAGTAGTTTACTTTCTAATCACAGGTCACTTGTAAATCATGTGTTCATATGGTACTTGTCCGCCTTACCTAGGGTTGGGGTGTGACATCAATATCCAAACTGCCAGCGAGTCAAAGTAGAGCACCAAAAGCTGGGAGGTTATATGCAGTGTATGGAGCTTCCAACTTGGAAGTGGGACACGATCAACATGGATTTTTCCACTGGTTTGCCTCGCTCGTTTCGTATGTTTGACTCCATACGGGTAATAGTTGATAAACTCACCAAGTCAGCACATTTATTGCCAGTAAAGACTGATTATACAGCTGAAGAGTATGTAAAGTTATATATTAAAGAGATAGTTTGGCTATACGGGGTTCCAATCTCTCTTATATCTGATCGAGGAGCTCAATTCACTGCAAAGTTTTGGAAATCATTCCAAAAGAGTTTGGGAACACAGGTGAATTTAAGTACAGCCTTCCACCCTCAAACGGATAGTCAAGCAAAACGCACAATCCAAACACTTGAGGGTCTGCTTCGAGCTTGTGTCTTAGACTTCAAAGGTAGTTGGGATGATCATTTTCCACTTATTGAGTTTGCCTACAATAATAGTTATCTTTCTAGTATCAAAATGGCACCTTATTAAGCTTTATTTGGAAGGAAGTGCAGATCACCAATTGGTTGTTTTGAAGTAGGCGAAACTGCTTTATTTGGACCAGACCTTTTTCTTCAAGCTATGGAAAAAGTTAAGGTGATACAACAACGGCTAGCAACAGCTCAAAGCCGATACAAATCATATGCAGATGTTAGAAGAAGAGGATTAGAGTTTTCTATAGGAGATTGGGTGTTCTTGAAAGTATCGTCAATGAAAGGGGTAATGAGATTAGGTAGAAAGGGAAAGTTGAGTCCACGCTACATAGGGCCATATAAGATTATTCGAAGAGTTGGCCAAGTTGCATATGAGTTAGAGCTACCTCTGGAGCTTTCAGCAATTCATACGGTGTTTCATGTGTCTCAATGCTTCAGAAGTGCGTAGGTGACCCATCCTATATCACTCCTATTGAAGATGTACAAGTTACAAGGGATCTCACTTATGAAGAAGTACCTATTGATATTCTGGATCGTCAGGTTAAAAAGCTAGGGAATAAAGAAATGGCTTCAGTAAAGGTGCTTTGGAAGAACCAACAAGTAGAAGAAGTAACGTGGGAAGCTGAGGAAGCAATGAAATCCAAGTACCCTTATTTATTTGAACCTAAAGGGGAAGTCCAAGGTGCTGAATTGGGGCCTTAATAGGTACGCATGAAAGGGTATTTATTATGTGGTTAACAGTTGATTTAAACTAAGGTTTGAACTTATTTAAGCTATTTGATTATGCTAGCATTCGAGGGCGAATGTTCCTAAGGGGGGAAGGATGTAACACCCCGAATTTTATGTGTACAAGTCCTACACATATGGAACTTGAGTTAGCTTGGTGGTATAAGTAATGAACTTGATTTCCTAGATGAATGGTGACAATAAAGAAGTTGTAGGGGTAACTCCCGTACATTGCAATATTGCACTATCGAGTGAACATCAAATTTTAAAAGTATTTAAATTCTGGATCGAAGGGCTATATATAACTCTAAAAGTTAAGGTGATCAAGTGTATATAAGTTTTGAGTTAAACTAAGGAGATTACGCTCGGAAAATGAATAAAAAAATTGAGGTGCTTGTTGGACTTTATAACGCTAGCAGGTGTCACCTCCTTGCTTAGATCAAATGGGCTGGGTAGATCGGGAAGATTAGTTCATGCATTAGTGGGCTCACTTGAGGCCCAAATTAAATAAAAAGGAAAAGGGAATGGAGGTGAGGCCTCACACCAATCAGTCCAAGTCCAACTACTTGAGCCCAATAAAGACTAAGGCCCAAATTAAGGGTATAATTCTGGCCCATGGCTTAATGTTAGAAAAGGGAAAGATTGCAGCCAAGATGAGTACATAAAGGGCCCATTTTGTGTATATATAATTCCAAGCAGGTGCATCACCTACTTGGACCAATTTGATAAATAAGTGGCTGATATTAAAACTTAATATCAAGACCTTTATAATCCCAAGTTGCTGGCCATTTCCTCACTTTTAAGAATAGATATAAAAAATCAGATTTTTCTCTAAGCTTCTCCTCTCTCTTTCAAAGCATAGCAGCAACCACAAGTTCCTAGGATTCTTGGATAAACTTAAGCCCATGCAAGGTAAGATAAGTGAAATTACTAATGGATTTAGCCTAGTTCTCTCATAGAATGATAAACATGTTATTAGTTAAGAACAAGTAGAGGACTGAATCTCTCAAAACTTTAATTGCTCACTTTCCTTTGTTATTGAAAGGCCTTTCTCTTTTTTTTTTGGCCTATGTGAAGGGAAGCTCAAGTTATTGAAGAGTTAAAGTTAAAAGAAAACGATATATAAGAATTAAGGTAAAGTGACTGCCCTATCTTTGTCTTCCTTAAACACTAGTCTAAGTATGATATTTTAAGTATACTGTTGATAAGAACTCGTGGGATGATGATGGGAAACCATGGTTTCACGTCCTCTATTGTATGTTGGATTGTTAGGACTGTTTTGGGACAGGTTGATGTGTAAACAAATTGGGGACAGCTTGGTTAATGTCTGGCAAGGCTGTAAATTGTTGATATTGAAATATAGTTGTGTAGGGTACAAATGCAATAAAAGAAGGCAGGGTTGAAAGAACACCCTTAGTTTGGTAATTACGGGTTTGCTGCCCGAGCATTATTGTTGAGTGTGATAGGACTGCCTAAGCATGTTTAGTAACTACTAATACTAGGTTATCACCTACTCTATTGTAGAAAAGTATTTGGAAAGAAAGGAAGGTACTTCAAGCTAACTAAAAGGTGGTACAGCAAGGTATGGCATTTCGATTTCCTACTAATTGGCATGAAATCTAGACTCGTCCTCGACACATAGAGGCAGCCTAATAACATCAAGGTTATGGGAGATCACAAATAGAGAATTGAATATTAGAATGCGGAAGCACAAAGAAAAGAAACAAAAAAACTAACTAAAGATATGGGAATTTCGAAGGAAAGATCCCCGAATTTCCAAGGATTAGATGTTCTAAGGCGTTGACAAGATCCAAGTAACAACGTATAGATTTATGGAAGAAATCTAACGCCTTTACTTGAGAAAATGAATCAAAACGATAGATTCGGATCTTGACCGCTTTATGAGTAACTAAAGATAATAATTAGTATGTAGAAACTAATCACCTTCTAAAGAATACCAAAAAGAAACCGAAGATATCACAAGAAGAAGTTACTTTATATCTTAAACTATGAAACTAGCAAAGGTTTAAATATAAATTCTCAAAGAACAAGTCACAAAGGTTCAAAGAACTCTCTCAAATATTATTAATATCAATCTAAATTGTCTTTAACGAATGAAAAGGACTCCTATATATAGGAGAAGGGGAAAAACGTCCAAGAGCCCTTCTAAGAAGCTAAAAGGTCAGCCAAACCCTAAAAAGACAATTACAAGGAATCCTACTCTAGAAAGGAAATAAAGTAACCTAACTAGGAACAAATTTAGTACTTCTAGGAAAGCATTAAATGGTACTTAGGAGACCATAAATAGACTAAGGAAAACATTAATAACCTATATATAAATAAATAAATAAGGTAAATCCCAACTAGGAAAAGAATCTTGACAATCTTGGAAAGTTTGACTAGTCTTCTCTCAAAACTTGGGCAGAAAGCAACTCTTGTTGTTGCTGATTCTTGGACTCTTCTTGACCTTATTTGCACGAAATTGGACCTTAAAATTCCTCATCTTGGGCTGGAATTTGGGCCACCAAATAATTGTAGCATTTGGACAATTCCTCTCCCTTGGGCTTGAGCTCTTCTTCTCCAATAAGAAACCTTTGGATCAGCGATTGAAGCCCATTGAGCTTATCATTGAACTCCTTGATTTGAGATCTTGTATGGGCCTCCTTGAAGTTTCTAAAGCTTCATCCTTCTCCTTCAATGGAGTAGAGCTTCCTTGGATGCTATCACAGCCTACCAGCTCCAACACGACTTATGACCTTGTTCTCACTCTTTAACATGTCTGCACGTTCCAATACATGTTCATTGTCAAATCTGTACATATACATTGATTACCTTGCATGAGTTCTCCTTTTAATTAAATAAGGTCCATATATTATTTCAGCTCCTATGCATTTCACTAATTGTGTAACCTCTACGTTGTTGTTCTTGCATTATATGATTATTACACGTCACTTGTTGACTACAGAGTCCCACAACTAAAAATGCTATGACCACCAAAAGAATCATATCAAATGTTAAAGGAAATATATTAAATGAATTTGCTTATTGATGGGTGGTATCCCAGTGGTGGAAGAATCAGCTAGCATGGGTCGATCCCAATATTACGGGTGGTATCCCAGGGGTTAAAGGAAAGCCTAGCATGGGTCTACCACTGATCAGCTGGTCATTCGTATTATATGATGTGCACAGAGTGTAAAGTAAAGAATGATAAAGTAAAGCAAAGAATGTAAAGTATATGATTCCATAATATGAGAAAAAGTGGTCTTGTATCCTTACATTGGTATATGATTTCATTTGTGTTCTTATTTCACATCCAGTACTTTATGCCTTACATACTCAGTACATTCTCCCGTACTGACGTCTCTCTCTCGGGGGACTGCAATTCATTGCTGCAAGTACAGGAGGTAGTAGATCTCCCCAATAGGAGAACAGAACATCCATCATCTATTGGTGAGCTCCAGGTTGATTCGGGACTTTTCGAGTCAATAGCATGTATTTTGGTATTGTATAGTAGTTGAGCGTAAGGCGGGGCCTATACCGAACTTAACCCCATAAAGTTTTATCATTTAGAGGCTTTGTAGACTATGTATAGTGAACTGTGGTTGTGTCTCTTGTCTTAGACATCATGGCTCCAACGACCAAGTCATGTGCACTTTCTTTTGGATTGTTAATACTGTCTACTTTCATAAAAACATGTTATCCACTATGGCAGCACCTTTAAATGTTCATAGATAGAGCATGATTACAGGTACTCCCGAGCCTTCTCGACAACGGGTGTCGGTCCGCCTTGATGGGATTTTGGGTGTCACAGAAGTATCCTCAACTCTTTCAGATCGATGAGAAGGATGGAGATGTCTAGTTAAAGCATTGACAAGTAAGTACAAGTCTATATGTATTATGTGATTATTAGTAGTACTAACTTAGGCTTGAACCTGTTTGGGCTGGATAACCATGCTAACATTCTATGATAAATGTTTTTAAGGAGGAAAGGATGTAACAGCCCATAATACGCATATGCCTTTTATATTCTTGTGATACTTGACATAGCCTTATAGTATAGGTAAGGGACCATGATTCTTATATGATTAGCGTTGGTTTAAACTAGCTTGGAAGGTGATGTGATTCCCTGCACGTTTCAGCATGTGTAGGGCAGGTTAACTCCAACGGGAGTATTTAAAGGTAATTGAGCTTAAAGTTGAAAATTAAGTGTTAAGTGAAAGAAAAAGGGATTTCTATTTAGAAAATGGAATAAAGTAAGT
Source organism: Solanum stenotomum (assembly GCF_019186545.1). NCBI lineage: Eukaryota > Viridiplantae > Streptophyta > Magnoliopsida > Solanales > Solanaceae > Solanum > Solanum stenotomum. The sequence continues at coordinate 27,614,505 of NC_064288.1, forward strand.
GAGCTGCTTGGTTGACTTAACTAAGCTAGCAGGTGCCAAGTAGGTGCATCACCTACTTGAGCTATATTGATCAAGTTTAGAAGGACAAGGTTTATGGATCAGATTTGGGCCTATGCTAATGGACTCACTTGACGCCCTAACTAAGTTAAATAAAAGGAAAATGAAATTTAAGCCCAGCAGCGAAATCTGTCAAGGCCCAATATTTAAGCCCAAGTGAAAGCAAGTAAGTGCATCACCTAGTTTCACCTTTTGAGCTGCTTGATCTACATAAGCAGCTGTATCACCTACTTGACCAATTAGTGGCTGGAAATGAAGCTTTCTAGTGGATATTCTTAAAGGTGAAGAAAGCTCAATATAAAGATATATTGGCTGCTATTCTCACTCATTTCAACACACATTATTGAGGATATGCTCCAACTCTTTCTCTCTCTTTTCTCTTAAGGATTATGGGTGTGCTGTCATAAAAAACTCAAAGGGGGTGGTGAGTTCAATAATTTGTTGTTTGATAAAGAATACTTGAGGTTGTTTTATGTGTATTGTTGTTGGTGCAGTTTGGGTAATCTTGAAAAAGGATATATAATGTATGTCTTGGGCAGAGAAGGAGGATGTGGTGATACACATTGTTTTAAGGGTTGTATGGGCTCATTATCCGTCAAAGTTAGCTACTGTTTTACGAGGCTCACAACTGCTAATGTAAATTTGTCATGACTTATATTGTAGATTAAAACCTGAAAGGGTAGGCTGAATCGTGATAGTTGTATTGATCAGAAGATAAGGTATGTAAGGTTATTCGATTCAATATTCTTCGGCACGAAATCTGATACTTGAGATTAATATCAAAAAGTGAATTTCCTAAGTTTTATTACTAGTAAAGGAAACATAGTGGCAGCATATGATCTCCAAATAGCTAACAATATTTCCCCTTCTCCTTAGTGTATAGAATTACTTCATTGTATGTTTAGTACTCTATACTTGTGTAATTATCCTCCTATGTGCTGGTATAGACATGGTATTTGCAAAAGAAAGTTTGGTCATTTAAGCTCACAATTAATGCATTGATGTTACATAGCCCGTTATGTCGTTGTTACTGCCTTGAAGTATTATTTTCATGTCTTCTACTACTGGTCCATAGTTCCAAATATAAAAAATGATTAAGACCACCAAAACCACAATCTCAAAGAATTAAAGAATCTAAGTAAAGAAATCTGTATAATTAAGGGTGGCAGATCAGGAGCGAAAGCCTAGCATGGGCCGATCTCAATTGGTATAGAAGGGTGGTAGCTCAGGGGCATAAGCCTAGCATGGGCCAATCCCAATTTCCGTAATTATGAGGACCGCATCCCAGGGGTTAAAATGTCTAGCATGGGCATAACAGCCCGTATTATGCATATGCTTACTCTATTCTTGTGATACTGGATATAACCTTATAGTATAGGTGAGGGACCATGTTTCTTATATGATTAGTGTTGATTTAAACTAACTCGGAAGGTGATGTGATGCCTTTAACGTTGCAGCACGTGTACTGCAAGTTATAACTCCAACGAAAGTATTTAAACTCGAGACGGGAAGGTGGTAATTGAGCTTAAAGTTGAAAGTTAAGTGCTAAGTTAAAGAAAAAGAGATTAATAACTAGAAAATGGAATAAAATAGGTGAGCTGCTTGCTTGACTTAACTAAGCTAGTAGGTGACAAGTAGGTGTATCACCTACTTTGACTTATTGACCAGTCCAAAGAACCAAGTAGGTGCATCTCCTACTTGAGCTATATAGATCTAGTTAAAAAGCGCAAAGGTTTATTGATCAGATTTGGGCCTATGCTAATGTACTCACTTGAGTCTCAAACTATGTTAAATAAAACAAAAATGAAAATAAATCCCAGCAACCAAATCTGCCAAGGCCCAATATATTTAAGCCCAAGTGAAAGCTAGTAGGTGCATCACCTAGTTTGACCATTTGAGCTGTTTGATATACATAAGAAGGTGCATCACCTACTTGACAAATTAGTGGCTGAAAATGAAGCTTTCTAGTGGATAATAGTTAGCACAAAAAGCATTACACCAAGCAAACACAATCTCAAGGAGCAACCAAGTATCCTCTATTATCAGGACTATTAAGCCCGCAGTTGGAGAACAAGGAAATTGGCTATTCCTCACATCAAAAAGGATAATACCACCCAAAATATAACATTACTACAAGCTCAAACGCCCACCAGGGTCAAAATGATAATAGGTCCACATAATGGGGTCATACAAACAAGTATAGACCTCAATGATACCTCGACTGAAATGCAATGCCCATTTAAGACAAATATGAGACTCATCATATGCAAAGAAGACACTTATTTGACAATTTTACCCTTAATGAGGTAAGGGCCTTGTTTGGTTGTCTTCTTTTGTGAATTCTTGAAATTATGAGATGACCATTTGCACAAATGGCCTCTTTCTTCTTTCTCTTCACTTAGATGGACCTTCCACACATTGTACTTCTTGATTTTGTGTCCATCAAGCTCCTCTAATGCTTTTACGCAATCCATGCTATCCATGTTGTTATCAGATAAGTTTCTTGCTTATGATCTATATGGTTTTACAAGGTCTAGATTCGAGGACTCAATCCTATCTACTTGCATATGGTGATACTCATACTTGTGTGGGTAGCATATCTTATGTTAGTAGTGGTATCAATAGGGCAAATGAGAGTCTCCTTGACTCAATGCTTTGCAATTCATTTCCATTTGACCCTGGTGTCAATTTTAAGTGTGCTGAGTGTGGTAGTAACACCATATGTCCTTTGCATGATTCTTCTTTGGTGTTATTACTTGATCCAATGTGCTTGAATGAGGTATGTTTACCAATTTGGGTGGGGAATACTAATGTGCTTGAACCTACTCATGAATTGGGAATAATTACTTTCTTGAAGTTCTCTAGTGCATTGGATGGGGTCTTAATTTGGATCAACACTACTTATGCCTTCGCACTTAGGTATGAGAGTATTCATGTAATACTTGACATAAGGGAGGCCTTGTGCTTGTTTGAATGTGGGACCAATGAGGGCTTACATCTGAGGTTGTTTTGATGGGTTACAAACCCCTGGTTAATATCTGTGATGCTTGGTTATATGTTAAATTTGTACATCATTGGCATGGTGATGAAATTGTTTTTGCTAGGGTTAACCCTCATGCCATGAGGATCTTGTTGGATTACATCAAGCCTATCTATTCACGAATTTCGATGCTTTGATGGAGTGTTCACAAGGATGGAGGTTGTTTGGCATGTATGGATGCCAAGATGGGAGTTCCATGCCTTGCATGGGAACATATGCACCTTGAAGGAGCTCCGAGTTGGGCAACACCATGCTTAGATGATAGTTTGGAGCATGGGAGGCCAAACGAAGTGAGGAGGAGCAAGTGAAGAATGTGCTCCATTCAGCTAGCTGAAGGACACTTCAGCGACTCACCAAAGCCCTTTGGCTAGGGTTCCAAGATCGCCAACTGGCCCAAGGAGCTATGAAGGGGAAAGATTCTTATTAGGCCAGCTGAAGACCATCAACCTATCTCCATCCCTCCATATAGAATGGCCCCAGCAGAATTACGGGAGTTGAAGGAGCAATTAAAAGACCTACTAGAAAAAGGATTCTTAAGGCCTAGTATGTCCCCGTGGGGAGCACCAGTTTTGTTTGTACCTAAAAAAGATGGCTCGTTAAGAATGTGTATTGACTACCAGCAGTTGAATAAGGTAACAATTAAGAACAAATATCCCCTCCTGAGAATTGATGATTTGTTTGATCAGTTATAAGGTGCTAAGTGTTTTTCAAAGATAGACTTGAGGTTGGGTTATAACCAAGTAAGGGTGAAAGATAAGGATATTCCCAAGACAGCTTTTTGGACACGGTATGGTCATTTTGAGTTTTTAGTCATGTCATTAGGGCTAACAAATGCACCAGCATTGTTTATGGATTTTATGAATAGGGTGTTCAAGCCATTTCTAGATGTGTTCGGAAGATGACCATGTTAATCACTTGCGGCAGATTTTACTAATTCTTCATGATCGTAAGTTGTATGCAAAGTTCTCTAAATGTGAGTTCTGGTTGAAATCTATGGCATTCTTAGGTCATATTGTATCCGATGAAGAAATAAGGGTTGATAACCAGAAGATAGAAGCCGTGAAAAACTGGCCAAGACCTACACAACGCCTACGGAGATCCGTATTTTTCTTGGATTGGTAGGTTATTACAGAAGGTTCGTTGAAGGATTCTCTTCCATTGCTTCACCCTTAACAAAGCTAACATCCAAAGAAACCAAGTTTCAATGGAGTGATGTATGTGAAAGAAGCTTTCAAGGAGTTATTGTGCAAAATGCGGCAGAATCCTCATTAGTAGTGGAAGTGATAGAGAAGCAGTACACTGATCCTATTCTAATAAAACTTAAGGAGAATGTACAACAGGGTATGACAAAGGCATTTGAGCTTACGCAAGAGGGAGTACTTCGATGTCAAAACAGATTATGTATACCTAATGTAGATGAATTAAGAAACATGATTATGACGGAAGCACATCATTCGAGATATGTTGTCCATCTGGGGTCAACTAAAATGTTTCCTGACTTGAAAGAAGAACATTGCAAAATTCGTGGCTCAATGTCCAAATTGTCAACAAGTAAAAGTAGAGCACCTAAAGCGCGAAGGTTATATGCAGCGTATTGAACTTCCAATTTGGAAGTGGGACATGATCAACATGGATTTTGTCACTAGTTTGCCTTGCTCATTTTGGAAGTTTGATTCCATATGGGTAATAGTTCATAGACTCACCAAATGAGCACACTTCTTGCCTATGAAGACTACTTATACAGCTGAAGAGTATGCAAGGTTGTATATTAAAGAGATAGTTCAACTACATGGAGTGCCAATCTCTATAATATGTGATAGAGGAGCTCAATTCATTGCAAATTTTTGGGAGTCATTTCAGAAGAGTTTGGGAACACAAGTGAATTTAAGTACAACCTTCCATCCCAAACAGATGGGCAGGCAGAGTGTACAATTCAAACACTTGAGGATACGCTTCAAGCTTATGTATTAGACTTCAAGGGCAGCTGGGATGAACATCTACCGCTTATTGAATTCACATATAACAATAGCTACCATTCAAGTATTAAAATTGCACCTTATGAAGCTTTATATTGTAGAAAATGTAGATCTCTGATTGACTGGTTCGAAACAGGTGAAACTGCCTTACTTGGGCCAGACCTTGTTCATCAAGCTATGGAAAAAGTCAAAGTGATACAACAGCTACTAGAATCAGCTCAAAGTCGACATAAATCATATGCGGATGTTAGAAGGAGAGGACTAGAATTTTCCATATGGGATTGGGTGTTCTTGAAGGTGTCACCGATGAAAGGGGTAATGAGGTTTGGTAAAAAGGGTAATTTGAGTCCACGCTACATAGGGCCATATAAGATTATCCGAAGAATTGAACAAGTTGATGTCACACACCAACCCTAGGTGAGGCGGACAAGTACCATATCAACACATGCTTTACAAGTCACCTATGATGAGAAATTAAACTACTACTATGCAAGTATATTTACTAATGAGAAGTTTCATATACAACACATGTTGACTAGCTGAACCGATACATCTGACAAGTGAAACTATGAATTCAGATGATAGCTTTACAATGTCTACAAAGCCTCTACTAGAATCCATGATTGGACCACTATGAAATATGCATAGTAAAGACTCGGCAAATCCTCGAATCAACCTGGAGCTAACCAACTACCGCTGAGTATCATGTGCTTCTATTGGGGAGATCTACTAGTTTAGTACATGTACATGCAACATGAAATGCATGTCCCCAATAAGGGACATCAGTAAGAAAGAATGTACTGAATATGTAAGGAATAATACAACCATATGTAAAATGAGAGCTCAAATGAAGCCAAATACCAATAGATAAAGGATTAGAGACCACCTTTGCTTATACTTGTGGAATTTGCATGTTACATTATTTTCTTTACTTTTCTTTGCATTATAATATTTATAAGACATATGATACAAATGACCAACTGATCAGCGGTAGAAGAGGATGACTCATGCTAGGCATTTTAACCCCTGAGATGCTGTCCTCATAATTCCACAAATTGGGATCGGCCTATGCTAGGTTTTTGCCCTTAAGTTGCCACCCTCTTATACAAATTGGGTGATTCCATGCTAGGCTTTTGCCCTTGAGATGCCACCCTTCTATACCAATTGGGATCGACCCATGCTAGGCATTTACCCCTGGGCTACCACCCATAATTATTCAGATTGCTTCACTTAGATTCTTTAATCTTTGATATTGTTGTTTTGATGTTCATAACTCTTTTTAGATTGATCTTTTGATGATCATACCTCTTTTGAGATTGTTGTTTTAGTGGTCATAATCATTGTTGAGATTTAGAACTATGGACCAGTAGTAGAAAACATATGAATATGGACTTACGATAATAACAATGACCCGAGAAGAAAATGTGACATGAATGTGTAATACTTAGGAGCTTATATGACTTAGTAAGCATTTAACATTCAGCCAAGAGATTTGAACTCTATATGATAACCAAATACTCACTAACTAATATCAAATACAAGGTATACGTGAACGTGGAACCAAGGGAGACGTGGGCAAATTCCACTTTAGGACGGATATATATTCCCAGTAAGTACATATAAAATGTACAATAGAGAAAGTAGGGATCTTGTGAGGTAACATTATAGTCTAACACAATGGGAGTAATAACCAATAAAGGGAACATATGAACATGTGTAAAGAAGACATATATATGGATAATTAAAGCAAGTTGGCATGATATGGGCAGATTGTATATCCAACATATAAAGATATGTACCATGTGTAATCTAGGATCATTTTGATTTATATGAGGGAAATACGTGCCAAGGTTACTTAGACGATGAAATAAGTTTAAACCTTGAAAGCCAAGTAGCACGTACATTTAGTAACAAACTCATATTAGAGTACTCACTTTACTGCTCTAGGGAGTAGGAACTGCAACTATGGATCAGTCACTACCAAGGGCACTTAGAAAGCTTACTTTTTGTAATGCAATTGTTGGATTCATGCCAAAGAAATAGGAAATCGAATAGCCTTACATACCTTGCTATACAATTCAATACGTATGACTTAAGCTCCTTCTCTTCAGATTACTAATCTATAATAAAATAAGTTGTAAGACTAGTGTTAGTAGCTAAACAATCAATTTCAGCTACTTGATCTCACCCAAATAGTAACCAAGCAGTAAGCATGCAATTTATCTAGCCGGTGTTTTCTTTCCTTCCGTTTCCCTTTAATCGCGTCTATATATTGTAAAACCTTCGTATCAAGTCCTCCCCAAAACTCCCTGCAATATTTAAGTCCTTTAATTTCTCCATAACTTTCCCGCACATCTAATCACATCCCTTATCATAATGTACATAAAACAATCCTTAAACATAATAATGTAACAGAAGCAATATGAATCATGGTTTCTGATCACCAACACTTGAATAGCTAACATTACTTTTAAAGTGCTCAAACAAACTCATAAACTGAATTTAAAGAGGACTCCCCTCCATGGCTGTCCCAACATGCACTAATCACCAGAACATCCACCCCAATATTACACCATGGAAAAGTAAAAATTTCCAACTCATTAACACATATCAAGTGTCGTAATTTACTCAAGCACAAGAGGGAGAAAATCGCAGTAGCTTACCTTGCTGGACAGAACTACCACTTGCTAAGACTTGGATTCTTCAAGGTAAAAATTGTCATTTTTAACTTGTCTTAAATTATGCCTTCTAATAGCTTGAACTCCCTAATGTTCAAGAACCCTAATGGTATTTAATGGATGCTGTATGAAACTAAGAGAGAGAAGAGAGAAAGCTCTGGAAATCAAATTTTTTTGTCAAAGTAAAACTGGCTGGAAAAAGCTGATATCTATCCCTTTTAAAGGGATCTGCTTTGGCCAACTTTCTCACTCATTTTGGGCCATAATTTGTCAAGTAGGTGACTCACCTACTTGGACTTTTCACTTGGGCCTTTTTGGACTTGAGAACATTGGGCCTTGGCTGTTTATTTCCCCTTATTCTTCTAATCAACTTGTGCCAGATTAATTAAAGTAGGTGGTAGTGTACTTGGCCCAATAACATGGTCAAAAGAGTCCTAGTAGGTGATGCACCTACTTGGTCCTTTGGGTTGGACAATAAGTCAAAGTAGGTGATGCACCTACTTGGTTCTTTGGGCTTGTCAATAAGTCAAAGTAGGTGATGCACCACTTATCGAGTTTAACTTAAAACTTATATACACTATGTCAATTTAAACTTTAGACTCAAATACCACCTTAGGATCTCAAGTTTAAATACTTCCATCAATCAACTTTATCAGGTCACATCAAAATCTATGGGCAATTCACTTTAAACCTATTATATTGTCACTAGTCGCATAGAAAACCAAGTCCATAATTATACCACACGGCAATTTCTAAGAGTCATATAAATAGAACTAGTACACATAGAATATGGGGTGTTACAGTTGCGTATTAGTTAGAGCTAACTCAAGAACTTTCAACCGTTCATCCGGTGTTTCATGTCTCAATGCTTCTAAAATGCGTAGGTGACCCATCTTATATTACTCCTATTGAAGATGTACAAGTTACAAGGGATCTCACTTATGAAAAAGTACACATTGCTATTCTGGATCGACAAATTAGGAGGTTAAGAAATAAAGAAGTAGCTTCTGTGAAAGTGTTATGGAGGAACTAACAAGTAGAAGAAATTACATGGGCAGCGGAAGACACAATGAAATTAAAGTATCCTCATCACTTCCAGACCGATGAGGAAGATGAAAATGTTGAGTTGAGGTGTTAAGAAGTAAGTATAAGTCTATATGTTCAATCTGATTAATAGTAGTACTAACTTAGGCTTGAACTTGTTTGGGCTGGATAGCCATGCTAACATTCGAGGACGAATGTTTTAACGGGGGAAGGATGTAACATCCCGTATTATGCATACGCTTGTTTTATTCTTGTGACACGTGACATAGCCTTATAGTATAGGTGAGGGACCATGTTTCTTATATGATTAGCGTTGGTTTAAACTAGCTCGGAAGGTGATGTGATGCCTTGCACATTTCATCATGTGTACTGCAAATTAACTCCAATGGGAGTATTTAAACTCAAGATAGTAAGGTGGTAATTGAGCTTAAAGTTGAAATTTAAGTGCTAAGTTAAAGCAAAACGGTTTAATATTTAGAAAATGGAATAAAATAAGTGAGTTGTTTGGTTAAAACTTAACTAAGCTAGTAGGTGACAAGCAGGTGCATCACCTACTTTGACTTATTAACCAGTCCAAAGGACCAAATAGGTGCATCACCTACTTGAGCTATATGGATCTAGTTAAAAAGGCCAAGGTTTATGGATCAGATTTGGGCCTATGCTAATGGACTCACTTAAGGCCCAAACTATGTTAAATAAAAGGAAAATAAAATTAAAGCCCAGCAGCCAAATCTGCCAAAGCCCAATATATATTTAAGCCCAACTAAAAGCTAGTAGGTGCATCACCTAGTTTGACATTTTGATCTTCTTGATGTACGTAAGCAGGTGCATCACCTACTTGACCAACTGCTAGTAGGATTTATGATCATATAAGGGGACCACATGATCTCATATCCTTATGTTGATGCTTAGAATGAGGAGGGAAATTTAGGATCTCTACCAATTTATATTCCCAAGTATCTTATGTTATATTATATTCCTTCCACAATAAACCTTTTGAGCTTAGCTTCCGAGCCTTAACAATCAAGAATAACTATGGTATCTCCCAAATTTTCGTATATGGAACGAACACAAAATCATAGACCTAACTTATCAGGGCTCTACTTTCCCTTCTCTTTTATCTCATGACGCTTTTCAGAGGTGAGACTTATAAGAACGCATAACTGTTAATATAAACTCTAAAGTTTTATGCCGCACCTTCGAATAGGACATTATGCTAAGTTATTTATCTATAGTTGTGATAAAATTTACATATATGCCCAAACTTTTCTGGTCAAAATCTTCACAACATAATGATACAAGGAAATGTTTTCCCAAAATGTTCAAAACTCAAGTCAATAATCACAGAGGGGCATAATGTACAAATAAATAAGTCACAGTGGGTATGACACATAGGAAGAGTAGCACAAAAGGGAGCGCATAATATACGGGCATTAAGCTATAGAAATATATGGTGTACGCACGCATATGGTTCATAGGGTAGCGTGTGAGCGAATGAACTATAAGGAATGTAGGAAATGGACTAGATGAGCACATGATGCATTAGTACTAAAGCTACAAAATATATAATATGTAAGGAAGTAGATTATATGAAATATGAACTACAGAACACAATTCACATAGATCAAGTGTGTTATATAGCATGGATTAGTGACCTAACATGTCAGTAAGTACACTTATGAAATATGAGCAAGTGAACACATGACACATGGCTAGAAAAGCTGTAAGGCCTGTAATGTTTAAGCAAATAGACTACGAGGCATGTAATATACATAGAAATGGCTTATGATGCATATGACATGTAAACAAGTGACATGTGGAAAGTAACCAGTGCAATAAATAACATGTAAGGAAAAGGTCCTATGAAAACATATAACAATAAACAAGGGTGCTATTGATGTAATTCTCACAAGAAGAACTACGATCTAATGCGGAAATCAAAGACGGAAAGTAAAGATAAATAGATTGACACAAGAAAATGAAATCAAAAGCAACCTAAAGGTATATTAAACCTAAAGACCTCAATTGATTGATCCACAATCAAGCACCGAATATCTTACAATGACCTCAAGGGAATCGATATCCCAAGAAACCAACGTTTCTAACAAAAGGCAACAAAAGCTTGACCAAGCTCTCAACACTCAAACATGAGTTTTCAGTTTTTAACATCAATAATAATCTGAGTATAAAATGAACCCAAGCTAGCTATTTATAGTTTTAGAAATAAAGGGCCCAAAAGTGACCCGAAATGCCAAAGGGCGAGCTAGGTCGGGTCGCCTAGTGGATTGGGCGATGTGCCGACACAGTTGGTGAGTAATCCTGCGTTGTCCTTCAGCTTAGCCACGTTCCGGAACAATGGGCGTGTCAAGTCCCAAATCCCATTAAGACGGACAGGCACCCGATGGCCTTTATGCCCGAGAGAACCAACATGTAACTTGTGCTTACTATGCAGATAACTATGACAATCTTGTGATAAGATCACATAGTATGCAGTGATACGAACTAACATAAGTAGACCCAAAACTTATATACAACACTTGGCCGTTGAGGCCACAACTTGTTAAGACGCAACTGAACCATAAACATAAGTCTACAAAGCCTCTAAAAGATAGAAAACCTAAGAGTAGGTCCGGACAGACCCTGCCTTACTCTTAACTATGATACAATACCAAAAATGAATCTACCAAAGACTCAGTAAAGCTTTGAATCAATCTAGAGCTCACCAAAAGTAGCTGAGTGTCGTGTTCCCATATCGAGGAGGTCTACTAGCTTAAGTACATGTGCCTGTAGCATGAAATACAGTGTCCCCCGCGAGGGACGTCTGTATGAGAAAATGTACTGAATATGTAAGGCAAGTATAGAGTACTAAACATATAATGAAGTAATTCTATACACTAAGGAGAGGGGGAAAATATTGTTAGCTATTTGGAGATCACATGCTGCCACTATGTTTCCTTTACTAGGAATAGAACTTAGGAAATTCACTTATTGATATTAACCTCAAGTATCAGATTTCATGCCGAAGAATATTGAATCGAATAACCTTACATAGCTTATCTTCTGATCAATACAACTATCATCATTCGGCCTCCCCTTTTAGGTTTTTATCTACAATATAAGTTATGATAAATTTAAATTAGCAGCTATCACACCGTGATCCTCGTAAAACAGTAGCTAACTTTGACGGATGATGAGCCCATACAGCACTTAAAACAATGTGTATCACCACACCCTCCTTCTCTGCCTAGTACATACATTATATATCATTTTCCAAGATTACCCAAACTGCACCAACAACAATACACATAAAACAACCTCAAGTATTCTTTATCATACAACCAATTATTGAACTCGCCTCCCCCTTGAGTTCTTTATGACAGCACACCCATAATTCCTCACTCAAACTCATACATGAGGAGGAAGAAAATGGAGCAGTCACCTTACCTCTATTTCTGCAACTTCTCCTTATAACTTGAATTCCTCTAGAATTTCAACTTCCCTTTACACTTAAACCAAAGAAGAAGAGAAAAGTATCTTAATAACCAAGGGAGTGAGCAGTAGCTTCTGGAAATATTATGCCTNCAACCAATTATTGAACTCGCCTCCCCCTTGAGTTCTTTATGACAGCACACCCATAATTCCTCACTCAAACTCATACATGAGGAGGAAGAAAATGGAGCAGTCACCTTACCTCTATTTCTGCAACTTCTCCTTATAACTTGAATTCCTCTAGAATTTCAACTTCCCTTTACACTTAAACCAAAGAAGAAGAGAAAAGTATCTTAATAACCAAGGGAGTGAGCAGTAGCTTCTGGAAATATTATGCCTTTATACCTATACTTGAGCAAGAATAACATGTTTTCCTAATCATCCATGATAGAATTAAGCTAAATACATAAGTGTTTTCATTTACCTTGACTTGCAGAGATGATGGTTTCTTCAAGAACCCTAGAAGAACTTTAAGGATGTTGTTTAACCCTTAAGAGAAAAGATAGAGAAAGAGCTGGAGCTAATCCTCAATAATGTGTGTTAAAATGAGCGAGAATAACAACCAATATATCTTTATTTTGAGCTTTTTGACCTTTAATAATATCCACTAGAAAGCTTCATTTTCAGCCACTAATTGGTCAAGTAGGTGATGCACCTGCTTATGTATATCACTTGGGTTTAAATGTATTGGGCCTTGGCAGATTTGGCTGTTGGGCTTTAATTTCATTTTGTTTTATTTAACATAGTTTGGGCCTCAAGTGAGTACATTAGCATAGGCCCAAATCTAATCCATAAACCTTGGACTTTTTAACTAGATCCATATAGCTCAAGTAGGTAATGCACCTACTTGGTTCTTTGGACTAGTCAATAAGTCAAAGTAGGTGATGTACCTACTTGTCACCTACTAGCTTAGTTAAGTCAAGCAAGCAGCTCACCTATTTTATTCCATTCTCCAATTATTAATCTCTTTTTCTTTAACTTAGCACTTAACTTTCAACTTTAAGCTCAATTACCACCTTTTCGTCTCGAGTTTAACTACTTCCGTTGGAGTTATAACTTGCAGAACACATGCTGCAATGTGCAAGGCATCACATCACCTTCCGAGCTAGTTTAAACCAATGCTAATCATATAAGAAACATGGTCCCTCACCTATACTATAAGGCTATGTCAAGTATCACAAGAATAGAATAAGCATATGCATAATACGGGTTGTTACATAAATGATACCTCTTCATGTATTCCCACCATGTGACAGGATACCCCTCGAATTGGGCGATAGCATAGTAACTACTTTTGACCTCCGCCATTTCATTAACATTGAAAATTCGGTCGCATTGCGACTCCCATTTTAAGTAAGTATCGGGATTGCATTCCCTTTTGAATGTTGGAAGAGTCGTTTTGAAAGAATTGATGCCAACATCTCAGCCTCCATGGCCACCTTGGTCATTATAGTGATAACCCCTTTAATAGCGGTTACCATGTTCTTCTGTAGCATCTTGGCAGACTTCAGGATGGACATTGGCTACCCATTGATTTCCACTTTGAGGGTGGTTCCCATGTTGTCTCCTATCAAATGGCATTGGACTCAATCTACCTCTTGGTCCACCTTGCAGTAATTGACCTCTTGGTCGAATCATTGGTGACTCATTCCATGTGGCTTCTTCACCTTCACCCTTATAACCTCCTTGATCTTCATCATTCCTCACCTCATTCACGGGATTGGGTAGTGGTTGTGGTCTTTGGTAGAGAATATTTTGGGTAGATGGTGTTCAGTAAGGATGGCTTTGATTTAGTGGAGGTTCTTGACTAATCGGAAAATGGAATGGTCGATGGGTACTTTGGCTATTTGAACCCAATTGCACAAATGTTGGGTTCAAGGTTTGGTGGAGGGTTCCGGGTGTGAGAGGGGGAGAGTGAGTGTGTTCGTGCCCACTGGTAGAAGCACGAAAAGTTGCTTGTGGTGTAGAGTCATTGGAATTGACTCACCCTTCCACCGTAGCAATCCTACCGTCCATTCGTGCTATATCACCTCTCACAATGTTCAACACTTCCAGCAAAGTTGCCAAACTAATTTCTCCAACGGGTGCTTGAGTATCTCCTCCTGCCTCCATTGTACCTGACATTAAAACAACTCACAAAAACAAACAGCAAACAATGTTTGATGTAAAATGGATTACATCAAGCCTATCAATTCACGAACTTCAATGATTTGATGTAGTGTTCACAAGGATGGATGTTGTTTGGCATGTATGGATGCCAAGGAGGGAGTTCCAGTTGGGCAACACCATGTTTGGATGATAGCTTGGAGCATGGGAGGCCTAACGAAGCGAGTAAGAGCAAGTGAAGAATGTGCTCCATTCGGCGAGTTTTAGGACACTTCAGCGACTCTTGAAAAGCCCTTTGGCGAGGGTTCCCAAGATCGCCAACTGCCCAAGGAGCTACAAAGGGGAAACCTGCTCACTAGGCGAGCGGAAGACCATTGGAGCATCGCCAAGTGGATTGGGCGATGGTTCCTAGACCACCCAAAGTTCCACCAATTTCCCAGCCAAGGGCAGGAGCAGAGTTCCTCGCCGAGTTCATTGTGCGCATCGCAGAGCCAGTAGGCAAGCCCGACTAGGCTCGCTCATTGGCCCATTTCGGGTCACTTTTGGGCCTATCTATGTAATAATGGCTAATACTATAAATAGGCCTTTAGGGTTTCATTTTAGACTAAAACTATTTTGAATATTGATGAATGATAAATTTAACTCCTTGTGTCAGTGTTGGAAGCTTGGTAAGTTTTTGTTGAACATTGTTTAGAAACGAGGGTTGCTTGGGATATCGATTCCCTCGAGGTCTTCACAAGAGTTAGGTGCTTCTTGACAGATTAATGAGGTGAGGTCTTTGGGTTTAATATACCCTTAATTTGCTCTTCGTTTCCTCTTTTTGTGTCTATCTATTTATCCGAATTTGGTACTTGTTAGGATCTAGATTGGAGGTTATTGGATTTAATACATCCTTTAATTGCCAATTATTTCTTATCTTGTGTCTCTCCTTCTATCTTTCTTGTTTTCCGCTGTTTGTTGTAGTTCTTCTTGTGAGAATTACATCAACGTTAGCGTTAATAAATTGAACTCTCAATCACTCATGTTTACACACCTTTGATTGCCTCTCAATTGGCGTGGCTAATGTTGACAATTGTTATATTCCGACGATCACAAGGTACCAATTTTAACTCTAGGTCAGAATGGATTCTTGTTTGAAGAAGAACGGACGACTCAATTAAACAAACGGACTGGAATCAAGAATTAACTACTAAGTAAAATGAGAAAAGCACGAAAAGAAAAGGCACAAACAAAGAACTGAATTCAATAACCAATGGTCAACAAGTAGAGTATTTATTTACAAGTTGAAAATCGGTTTAGGATTCTTGACAAATGTTTGAGAATCAAAAGAAAAGAAACTAAGAATTCAAAACCTGAGATTGGGAATAACTAGAATTTTCAATCGCCGAATGACCTGTTTTAAGTTGAAGTTCAGCTCGCCAACTTAAAGATGGACTCGCCAAACTCTGCAAACGGACAAGGCAACTTGGCGATAGGGGTGGTAGTTCGGCGATGCACCGATGGGACTCGGCGACCAAGGGTTGGTTCCACCGAATATTCCAGTATCTCCCTCAAATGGGTGACCAAATCGGCGAGCAACCTGCCCAAAGGGTGAGGCGCCGGTTGGTTAGGAGATGCACGCTTTTGCTCGCCCAATGGACCCTCTACAATTCCTTCAATGCTCTGAAATTTGAAATCTGGTGGTCCCCCCTGCTCTTGTCCTTTAGTCTTTTAGTACTTGCCCCTTTTGTAATTTCCCCTTTAATTAACACTTGTACTCTTTCTCTTTCTTTCCCTTTTGGATCAAACCCCTTCTTTTCAATTGTTCTTCCCTTTGAAGCTTTGAATACTCTTTAAAACTTCAAGAACAAGATGAAGACCCAAAATAAAATCCCGAAGATATTTAGCTCGAAATTTCACAAAATTTGAGATACAAGCTCTCTTAGATATAAGGAACAATCCCCAATACTTTTTAGCCTTCAATTCCAAACCAAATCCTTCAAATTTTAAAACCCACTTTATCTTGTTCAAGCTTCTTCAATGGTGGATTCTTCAACAAGCCTCCAAACTC
>NC_064288.1:27631044-27663893 GCF_019186545.1 Solanum stenotomum
CCTGCACATTTTCATGATGAAACCAATCACGGAGCGGGTAAACCACTCGTTTTGCCAATTATCGAGCTCTATATAGTTCATGGATGTTTTGGTGATCCGGATTTTTGACGTCATTTTGGCCGAAACATTTTATGGACATTCGTCAAGACATTATCATTCGAATCGATTGGTCCCTACGGTTAAACTGACCCACTTTCAAGGTCAAACGATCCCCGAAAAGTGTAAACCCCCCTTTTTGACAATTTTTGTGTGCTAGTCCATGGATCTTTTGGTCATTCATATTTTTTTATGTCATTTTTGCTGAAGTTTTTCGTGGATATCCGTCACGACCTTAACTATTGATTTGGGTTGTCACGACAGGCAAACCGGCCCATTGGCATGGTCAAAGAAACCCTGAGTGGGTAAATCCCCCGTTTTGCCAATTTTTGTGTTCTATAGTCCATTCATCTTTTGGTGATTCGAATTACCGAAGTCATTTTTTCCAAAAATTTTCATGGAGGACCGTCAAGAATTTAGCTTTGGAACCGATTTGTCCCGATTCAAAAACCAGCCCATTTTCAAAGTCAAATATGCCCCGGAGCGGGTAAACCCCCCATTTTGACGATTTTCGTGTGCTATAGTCCATGGATCTTTTGGTGGTCTGGATTTCCGATGTCATTTTTGCCGAATTTTTTTGTGGACGTCTGTCAAGACCTTAGCTATGGAGCAGATTGGTCACAACTGGAAAACCATCCCATTTTCAAGGTCAAATGAGCCTCGGAGCGAGTAAACCACCCGTTTAGCCGATTTTCATGTGCTATAGTCCATGGATCTTTTCCTGATGTGCATTTTCGACGTCATTTTTGCAAAAGTTTTTCTTGGACATCCATCAAGACTTTACTTATGGAGTCGGTTGGTCCAGATGGGAAACCGCCCAATTTTCATGGTCAAATGAGCCCCAGAGCCAGTAAACCCCCCGTTTTGTAGATTTTCGTGTGCTATGGAACATGGATCCTTTGGTGATCCAGATTTCTGATGTCTTTTTTGCCGAAATTTTTAGTGGATGTCTAACAAGACCTTAGCTATGGAGCCGGTTGGTCTCGACGGGAAAAATGACCATTTTCAATGTAAAACGGTCCCGGAATCGGGTAAACCTGCCGTTTTGCCCATGTTCATGTGCTATAAGTCCATGGATCTTTAAGTGATCCGAATTTCTGTCGTCATTGTTGCCAATTTTTTTCATCGACATCCATCATGAACTTAGCTATAGAGTAGGATGGTCTCAACGGGAAAACTGTCCCATTTTCAAGGTTGAACAAACCCCGCAGTGGGTAAACCCCCCATTTTGCCGATTTTCGTATGCTATAGTCCATGGATCTTTTGATGATCATGATTTCTGACATCTTTTTTGCCAAAAAATTTCGTGGACGTCCGTCAAGACCCTAACTATGGAGCTGGTTAGTCCAGACGAGAAAACCGACTTATTTTCAAGGTCAAACGATCCCCGGAGCAGGTGAACCTTTTGTTTTACCGATTTTCGTGTCCCATAGTCCATGGATTTTTTGGTGAACCATATTTCCGACGTCATTTTTGCCAAAAAAATTCATGGACGTTCGTTAAGACTTTAGCTATGGAGCCGTTGGTCCAGACAGGCAAACCCTCCCATTTTCATGGTCAAATGAACCCCGGAGAGGGTAAACCTCCCGTTTTGTTGACTTTCGTGTGCTATAGTAAATGGATCTATTGGTGATCCATATTTCCAACGTCTTTTACGCTGAAATTTTTCATGACATCCGTCAAGACCATATATATTGATCCTGTTAGGCCCGATGGGCAAACCGTCCGGTTTCAATGTCAAACGATCCCCAGATAGGGTAAACTCCCCTGTTTTGCCGATGTTCATGTGCTATAGTCCATCGATCTTTTGGTTATCCGGATTTTTGATGTCATTTTTGCCAAATATTTTTGTGGACGTCTGTCAAGCCTTAGCTATAGAGACGGTTGGTCTCACTGGAAAATCGGCCCATTTTAAACTTCAAACAAGCCCCGGAGTGGGTAAAACCCCGGTTTACCAAATTTCGTGAGCTATAGTCAATGGATATTTTGGTGTTCGTATTTCCAAAGTTAGTATTGCTAAGAATTTTTGTGGACGTTCGTCAAGACCTTAGCTTTGGAGCCGGTTAGTCTGGACGGTCTAACTAGCCCATTGTCAAGGTCAAACGAGTCACGAAATGGGTAAACCCCCCATTTTGCCAATTTTCGTGTGCTATAGTCCATGGATCTTTTGGTGATCCAAATTTTTTACATTATTTTTACCAAAAATTTGTGGACGTTCGTCAAGACCTTACCAATGGATTCGGTTGGTCATGACGGGCAAACCTGCACATTTTCATGATGAAACCAATCCTGGAGCGGGTAAACCACTCGTTTTGCCAATTATCGAGCTCTATATAGTTCATGGATGTTTTGGTGATCCGGATTTTTGACGTCATTTTGGCCGTAACATTTTATGCACATTCGTCAAGACATTATCATTGGAATCGATTGGTCCCTACGGTTAAACCGGCCCACTTTCAAGGTCAAACGATCCCCGAAAAGTGTAAACCCCCCTTTTTGACAATTTTTGTGTGCTAGTCCATGGATCTTTTGGTCATGCATATTTTTTTATGTCATTTTTGCTGAAGTTTTTCGTGGATATCCGTCAAGAACTTAACTATTGATCTGGGTTGTCACGACAGGCAAACCGGCCCATTGGCATGGTAAAAGAAACCCTAAGTGGGTAAATCCCCCATTTTGCCAATTTTTCTGTGCTATAGTCCATTCATCTTTTGGTTATTCGGATTACCGTAGTCATTTTTGCCAAAAATTTTCACGGACGTCCGTCAAGAATTTAGCTTTGGAGCCGGTTGATCCCGATTAAAAAACTGGCCCATTTACAAAGTCAAATATGCCCCGGAGCGGGTAAACCCCCCATTTTGACGATTTTCGTGAGCTATAGTCCATGGATCTTTTGGTGGTCTGGATTTCCAATGTCATTTTTGCCGAAATTTTTTGTGGACGTCTGTCAAGACCTTAGCTATGGAGCCGATTGGTCACAACGGGAAAACCATCCCATTTTCAAGGTCAAATGAGCCTCGGAGCGAGTAAACCACCCGTTTAGCCGATTTTCATGTGCTATAGTCCATGGATATTTTCCTGATGTGCATTTTCGACGTCATTTTTGCAGAAGTTTTTCTTGGACATCCATCAAGACCTTACTTATGGAGTCGGTTGGTCCAGATGGGAAACCGCCCAATTTTCATGGTCAAATGAGCCCTAGAGCCGGTAAACCCCCCGTTTTGTAGATTTTCGTGTGCTATAGAACATGGATCCTTTGGTGATCCCGATTTCTGATGTCTTTTTTGCCGAAATTTTTAGTGGATGTCTAACAAGACCTTAGCTATGGAGCCGGTTGGTCTCGACGGGTAAAACGACCATTTTCAATGTAAAACGGTCCCCGAATCGGGTAAACCTGCCGTTTTGCCCATGTTCGTGTGCTATAAGTCCATGGATCTTTAAGTGATCTGAATTTCTGTCGTCATTTTTGCCAATTTTTTTCATCGACATCCATCATGAACTTAGCTATAGAGTAGGATGGTCTCAACGGGAAAACTGTCCCATTTTCAAGGTTGAACAAACCCTGCAGTGGGTAAACCCCCATTTTGCCGATTTTCGTATGCTATAGTCCATGGATCTTTTGATGATCATGATTTCTGAAACCTTTTTTGCCAAAAAATTTTGTGGACGTCCGTCAAGACCTTAGCTATAGAGCTGGTTAGTCCAGACGAGAAAACAGACCTATTTTCAAGGTCAAACGATCCCCTGAGCAGGTGAACCTTTTGTTTTACCGTTTTTCGTGTCCCATAGTCCATGGATTTTTTGGTGAACCAGATTTACGACGTCATTTTTGACAAAAAATTTCATGGATGTTCGTTAAGACTTTAGCTATGGAGCCGTTGGTCCAGACAGGCAAACCCTCCCATTTTCATGGTCAAATGAACCCCGGAGAGGGTAAACCTCCCGTTTTGTTGACTTTCGTGTGCTATAGTAAATGGATCTATTGGTGATCCATATTTCCAACGTCTTTTATGCTGAAATTTTTCATGACATCCATCAAGACCATATATATTGATCCTGTTAGTCCCGATGGGCAAACCGACCGTTTTCAATGTCAAACGATCCCCAGATCGGGTAAACCCCCTGTTTTGCCGATGTTCATGTGCTATAGTCCATGGATCTTTTGGTTATTCGGATTTCTGATGTCATTTTTGCCAAATATTTTGGTGGACGTCTGTCAAGCCTTAGCTGTAGAGACGGTTGGTCTCACTGGAAAACCGGCCCATTTTAAACTTCAAACAAGCCCCGGAGTGGGTAAAACCCCGGTTTACCAAATTTCGTGAGCTACAGTCAATGGATCTTTTGGTGATCTGTATTTCCAAAGTTAGTTTTGCTAAGAATTTTTGTGGACGTTCGTCAAGACCTTAGCTTTGGAGCCGGTTAGTTTGGACGGTCTAACCGGCCGATTGTCAAGGTCAAACGAGTCGCGAAATGGGTAAACCCCCCATTTTGCCAATTTTCGTGTGCTATAGTCCATGGATCTTTTGGTGATCCAGATTTTTTACATTATTTTTACCAAAAATTTGTGGACGTTCGTCAAGACCTTAGCAATGGATTCGATTGGTCATGACGGGCAAACCTGCACATTTTCATGATGAAACCAATCCCGGAGCGGGTAAACCACTCGTTTTGCCAATTATCGAGCTCTATATAGTTCATGGATGTTTTGGTGATCCGGATTTTTGACGTCATTTTGGCCGAAACATTTTATGGACATTCGTCCAGACATTATCATTGGAATCGATTGGTCCCTACGGTTAAACCGGCCCACTTTCAAGGTCAAACGATACCCGAAAAGTGTAAACCCCCCTTTTTGACAATTTTTGTGTGCTAGTCCATGGATCTTTTGGTCATTCATATTTTTTTATGTCATTTTTGCTGATGTTTTTCGTGGATATCCGTCAAGACCTTAACTATTGATCTGGGTTGTCACGACAGGCAAACCGGCCCATTGGCATGGTCAAAGAAACCCTGAGTGGGTAAATCCCCCATTTTGCCAATTTTTGTGTGCTATAGTCCACTCATCTTTTGGTGATTCGGATTCCCGTAGTCATTTTTGCCAAAAATTTTCATGGACGTCCGTCAAGAATTTAGCTATGGAGCCGGTTGGTCCCGATTCGAAAACCGGCCCATTTACAAAGTCAAATATGCCCCGGAGCGGGTAAACCCCCCTTTTTGACGATTTTCGTGTGCTATAGTCCATGGATCTTTTGGTGGTCTGGATTTTCGATGTCATTTTTGCCGAAATTTTTTGTAGACGTCTGTCAAGACCTTAGCTATGGAGCCGATTGGTCACAACGGGAAAACCATCCCATTTTCAAGGTCAAATGAGCCTCGGAGCGAGTAAACCACCCGTTTTGCCGATTTTCATGTGCTATAGTCCATGGATCTTTTCCTGATATGCATTTTCGACGTCATTTTTGCAGAAAATTTTCTTGGACATCCATCAAGACCTTAGTTAAGGAGTCGGTTGGTGCAGATGGGAAACCGCCCAATTTTCATGGTCAAATGAGCCCCAGAGCCGGTAAACCCCCCGTTTTGTAGATTTTCGTGTTTTATAGAACATGGATCCTTTGGTGATCCAGATTTCTGATGTCTTTTTTGCCAAAATTTTTAGTGGATGTCTAACAAGACCTTAGCTATGGAGCCGGTTGGTCTCGACGGGTAAAACGACCATTTTCAATGTAAAACGGTCCCCGAATCGGGTAAACCTGCCGTTTTGCCCATGTTCGTGTGCTATAAGTCCATGGATCTTTAAGTGATCCGAATTTCTGTCGTCATTTTTGCCAATTTTTTTCATCGACATCCGTCATGAACTTAGCTATAGAGTAGGATGGTCTCAATGGGAAAACTGTCCCATTTTCAAGGTTGAACAAACCCCGAAGTGGGTAAACCCCCCATTTTGCTGATTTTCGTATGCTATAGTCCATGGATCTTTTGATGATCATGATTTCTGACATCTTTTTGGCCAAAAAATTTCGTGGTCGTCCGTCAAGACCTTAGCTATGGAGCTGGTTAGTCCAGACGAGAAAACCGACCTATTTTCAAGGTCAAACGATCCCTGGAGCAGGTGAACCTTTTGTTTTACCGATTTTCGTGTCCCATAGTCCATGGATTTTTTGGTGAACCAGATTTCCGACGTCATTTTTGCCAAAAAATTTCATGGACGTTCGTTAAGACTTTATCTATGGAGCCGTTGGTCCAGACAGGCAAACCCTCCCATTTTCATGGTCAAATGAACCCCAGAGAGGGTAAACCTGCACAGTTTCATGATGAAACCAATCTCGGAGCGGGTAAACCACTCGTTTTGCCAATTTTCGAGCTCTATATAGTTCATGGATGTTTTGGTGATCCGGATTTTTGACGTCATTTTGGCCGAAACATTTTATGGACATTTGTCAAGACATTATCATTGGAATCGATTGGTCCCTACGGTTAAACCGGCCCACTTTCAAGGTCAAACGATCCACGAAAAGTGTAAACCCCCCTTTTTGACAATTTTTGTGTGCTAGTCCATGGATCTTTTGGTCATTCATATTTTTTTATGTCATTTTTGCTGATGTTTTTCGTGGATATCCGACAAGACCTTAACTATTGATCTGGGTTGTCACGACAGGCAAACCGGCCCATTGGCATGGTCAAAGAAACCATGAGTGGGTAAATCCCCCATTTTGCCAATTTTTGTGTGCTATAGTCCATTCATCTTTTGGTGATTCAGATTACCGTAGTCATTTTTGACAAATATTTTCATGGACGTCCGTAAAGAATTTAGTTTTGGAGTCAGTTGGTCCCGATTCAAAAACCGGCCCATTTTCAAAGTCAAATATGCCCCGGAGCGGGTAAACCCCCCATTTTGACGATTTTCGTGTGCTATAGTCCATGGATCTTTTGGTGGTCTAGATTTCCGATGTCATTTTTGCCGAAATTTTTTGTGGACTTCTGTCAAGACCTTAGCTATGGAGTCGATTGGTCACAACGGGAAAACCATCCCATTTTCAAGGTCAAATGAGCCTCGGAGCGAGTAAACCACCCGTTTTGCCGATTTTCATGTGCTATAGTCCATGGATCTTTTCCTAATGTGCATTTTCGACGTCATTTTTGCAGAAATTTTTCTTGGACATCCATCAAGACCTTAGTTATGGAGTCGGTTGGTCCAGATGGGAAACCGCCCAATTTTAATGGTCAAGTGAGCCCCAGAGACGGTAAACCCCCGTTTTGTAGATTTTCGTGTTTTATAGAACATGGATCCTTTGGTGATCCAGATTTCTGATGTCTTTTTTGCCGAAATTTTTAGTGGATGTCTGACAAGACCTTAGATATGGAGCCGGTTGGTCTCGATGGGTAAAACGACCATTTTCAATATAAAACGGTCCCCGAATCGGATACACCTGCCGTTTTGCCCATGTTCGTGTGCTATAAGTCCATGGATCTTTAAGTGATCCGAATTTCTGTCGTCATTTTTGCCAATTTTTTTCATCGACATCCATCATGAACTTAGCTATAGAGTAGGATGGTCTCAACGGGAAAATTGTCCCATTTTCAAGGTTGAACAAACCCCGGAGTGGGTAAACCCCCCATTTTGCCGCTTTTCGTATGCTATAGTCCATGGATCTTTTGATGATCATGATTTCTGACATCTTTTTTCCCAAAAAATTTCGTGGACGTCCCTCAAGACCCTAACTATGGAGCTGGTTAGTCCAGACGAGAAAATCGACCTATTTTCAAGGTCAAACGATCCCCGGAGCAGGTGAACCTTTTGTTTTACCATTTTTCGTGTCCCATTGTCCATGAATTTTTTGGTGAATCAGATTTCCGACGTCATTTTTGCCAAAAAATTTCATAGACGTTCGTTAAGACTTTAGCTATGGAGCCAATGGTCCAGAAAGGCAAACCCTCCCATTTTCATGGTCAAATGAACCCCGGAGAGGGTAAACCTCCCGTTTTGTTGACTTTCGTGTGCTATAGTAAATGGATCTATTGGTGATCCATATTTTCAACGTCTTTTATGCTGAAATTTTTCATGACATCCGTCAAGACCATATATATTGATCCTGTTAGTCCCGATGGGCAAACCGTCCGTTTTCAATGTCAAACGATCCCCAGATCGGGTAAACCCCCTGTTTTGCCGATGTTCATGTGCTATAGTCCATGGATCTTTTCCTGATGTGCATTTTCGACGTCATTTTTGCATAAATTTTTCTTGGAGATGCATCAAGACCTTAGTTATGGAGTCGGTTGGTCCAGATGGGAAACCGCCCAATTTTCATGGTCAAATGAGCCCCAGAGCCGGTAAACCCCCCGTTTTGTAGATTTTCGTGTACTATAGAACATGGATCCTTTGGTGATCCAGATTTCTGATGTCTTTTTTGTCGAAATTTTTAGTGGATGTCAAACAAGACCTTAGCTATGGATCTGGTTGGTCTCGACGGGTAAAACGACCATTTTCAATGTAAAACGGTCCCCGAATCGGGTAAACCTGCCATTTTGCCCATGTTCGTGTGCTATAAGTCCATGGATCTTTAAGTTATCCGAATTTCTGTCGTCATTTTTGCCAATTTTTTTAATCGACATCCATCATGAACTTAGCTATAGAGTAGGATGGTCACAACGGGAAAACTGTCCTATTTTCAAGGTTGAACAAACCCCGGAGTGGGTAAACCCCCCATTTTGCCGATTTTCGTATGCTATAGTCCATGGATATTTTGATGATCATGATTTCCGACATCTTTTTTGCCAAAAAATTTCGTGGACGTCCGTTAAGACCTTAGCTATGGAGTTGGTTAGTCCAGACGAGAGAACCGACCTATTTTCAAGGTCAAACGATCCCCGGAGCAGGTGAACCTTTTGTTTTATCGATTTTCGTGTCCCATAGTCTATGGATTTTTTGGTGAACCAGATTTCCGACGTCATTTTTGCCAAAAAATTTCATGGACGTTCGTTTAGACTTTAGCTATGGAGCCGTTGGTCCAGACAGGCAAACCCTCCCATTTTCATGGTCAAATGAACCCCGGAGAGGGTAAACCCCCCGTTTTGTTGACTTTTGTGTGCTATAGTAAATGGATCTATTGGTGATCCATATTTCCAACTTCTTTTATGCTGAAATTTTTCATGACGTCCGTCAAGACCATATATATTGATCCAGTTAGTCCCGATGGGCAAACCATCCGTTTTCAATGTCAAACGATCCCCAGATCGGGTAAACCCCCTATTTTGCTTTCATGTGCTATAGTCCATGGATCTTTTGGTTATCCGGATTTCTGATGTCATTTTTGCCAAATATTTTTGTGGACATCTGTCAAGCCTTAGCTATAGAGACGGTTGGTCTCACTGGAAAACCGGCCCATTTTAAACTTCAAACAAACCCCGGAGTGGGTAAAACCCCGGTTTACCAAATTTCGTGAGCTATAGTCAATGGATCTTTTGGTGATCTGTATTTCCAAAGTTAGTTTTGCTAAGAATTTTTGTGGACATTCGTCAAGACCTTAGCTTTGGAGCCGGTTGGTCTGGACGGTCTAACCGGCCCATTGTCAAGGTCAAACGAGTTGCGAAATGGGTAAACCCCCCATTTTGCCAATTTTCGTGTGCTATAGTCCATGGATCTTTTGGTGATCCAGATTTTTTACATTATTTTTGCCAAAAATTTGTGGACGTTCGTCAAGACCTTAGCAATGGATCCGGTTGGTACTGACGGGTAAACCGGCACATTTTCATGATCAAACCAATCCCGGAGAGGGTAAACCACTCGTTTTGCCAATTATCGAGGGCTATATAGTCCATGGATCTTGTGGTGATCCGAATTTTCGAAATCATTTTGGCTTAAATATTTCATGGACATTTGTCAAGACCTTATCTTTGGAGCTGATTGGTCTCTACGAGTAAATCAGCCTACTTTCAAGGTCAAACGATCCCTGAAAAGGGTAAACCCTCATTTTTGCAGATTTTTGTGTGCTAGTCCATGTATCTTTTTGTCATCCAGATTTTTGTATGTCATTTTTGCCGAAGTTTTTTGTGGACGTCCATCAAGACCTTAACTATTGATCTGGGTTGTCAAGACAGGCAAACCGGCCCATTGGCATGGTCAAAGAAACCCCGGAGTGGGTAAATCCCTCATTTTGCCAATTTTTGTGTGCTATAGTCCGTTGATCTTTTGGTGCTTCGGATTGCCGAAGTTAGTTTTTCCAAAAAATTTCATGGACGTCCGTCAAGACTTTAGCTATAAATCCGGTTGGTTCCGATTCAAATATCGGCCCATTTTTAAAGTCAAATATTCTTCGGAGCGGGTAAACCCCCCATTTTGCCGATTTTCGTGTGCTCTGGTCCATGGATCTTTTGGTGGTCTGGATTTCCGATGTGATTTTTGCCAAAATTTTTCGTGGACATCTGTCAAGACCTTAGCTATGGAACCGGTTGATCTAAACGGGAAAACCAGCCCATTTACAAGGTCAAATGAGCCTCGGAGCGGGTAAACCACCCGTTTTTCCAATTTTCCTGTGTATAGTCCATGGATCTTTTGCTGATCCGCATTTCCGATGTTTTTTTTGCAGAAATTTTTCATTCACGTCCGTCAAGACCTTAGTTATGGAGTCGGTTGGTCAAGATGGGAAACTGCCCAATTTTCATGGTCAAATGAGACCCAGAGTAGGTAAACCCCCCGTTTTGTAGATTTTCGTGTGCTATAGAACATGGATCCTTTGGTGATCCAGATTTCCAATGTCTTTTTTGCCAAAATTTTTCATGGATGTCCAATAAGACCTTAGCTATGGAGTCGGTTGGTCCTGACGGGTAAAATGGCCATTTTCAATGTAAAACGGTCCTCGGATCGGGTAAACATGCCGTTTAACCCATGTTCGTGTGCTATAAGTACATGGATATTTAAGTGATCCGAATTTCCGTCATCATTTTTGTCAAATGTTTTTATGGACGTCCATCATGAACTTTGCTATGGAGTAGGATGGTCTCAATGGGAAAACTGTCCCATTTTCAAGGTCAAACAAACCCCAGAGCGGGTAAACCCCCCCGTTTTGCCAATTTTCGTATGCTATAGTCTATGGTTCTTTTTGTGATCCGGATTTCTAACGTCATTTTTGCCAAAATATTTTGTGGACGTCCGTCAAGACCTTAGCTATGGAGCTGGTTGGTCCAGACGAGAAAACTGGCCTATTTTTAAGTTCAAACGATCCCTGGAGCGAGTGAACCTCTAGTTTTACCGATTTTTGTGTCCCATAGTCCTACATCTTTTGGTGATATAGCACACGAAAATCAACAAAACGGGGGGCATACCCTCTCCGGGGTTCATTTAACCATGAAAATAGGATGGTTTGCCTGTTTGGACCAATGGCTCCATAGCTAAAGTCTTGACGGACGTCCATGAAATTTTTTGGCAAAAATGACTTTGGAAATCTGGAAGCTATGGAGCCATTGGTCCAGACAGGCAAACCATCCTATTTTCATGGTTAAATGAACCCCGGAGAGGGTATGCCCCCCGTTTTGTTGATTTTCGTGTGCTATAGTATATGGATCAATTTGTGATCCAGATTTCCAACGTCGTTTTTGCTGAAATTTTTCATGGACATTCGTCAAGACCTTAGATATTGAGCTGGTTGGTCCCGATGGGCAAACCATCCATTTTCAATGTCAAACAATCCCCAGATCAGGTAAAACCCCCGTTTTGTCGATGTTCCTGTGCTATAGTCCATGGATCTTTTGCTTATTCAGATATTTTACGTCATTTTTGCCAAATATTTTTGTGGACATCCGTCAAGCCTTAGCTATAGAGCCGGTTGGTCCCACGGGAAAACCGGTGCATTTTAAAGTTCAAACAAGCCCCGGAGCGGGTACACCCCCGTTTTACCAAATTTTGTGAGCTATAGTCAATGGATCTTTTGGTGATCCGTATTTCCAAAGTTAGGTTTGCTAAGAATTTTTGTGGACGTTCGTCAAGACTTTAGCTTTGGAGCTGGTTGGTCTGGACGGGCTTACCGGCCTATTGTTAAGGTCAAACGAGTTACGAAATGGGTAAACCCCCTATTTTGCCGATTTTCGTGTGCTATAGTCCATGGATATTTTGGTGATCCAGATTTTTTACATTATTTTTGCCAAAATGTTCTGTGGACGTGCGTCAACACCTTAGTAATGGATCTGGTTGGTGCTGACGGGCAAACCATCACATTTTCATGATCAAACCAATCCCGGAGCGGGTAAACCACTAGTTTTGCCAATTATCCAGAGCTATATAATTCATGGATCTTTTGGTGATCCGAATTTCAGACGTCATTTTGGTCGAAATATTTCATGGACATTCGTCAAGACCTTCTCTTTGGATCCGATTGGTCTCGATGGGTAAACCGGCCCACTTTCAAGGTCAACTATCCCCAAAAAGGGTAAACCCCCCTTTTTGCCGATTTTTGTGTGCTACTCCATAGAAATTTTGGTCATCCAGATTTTTTGATGTCAATTTTGCCAAAGTTTTTCGTAGATGTCCATCAAGACCTTAACTATTGATCTGGGTTGTCACGATAGGGAAACCGGCCAATTGGTATGGTCAAGGAAACCTCGGAGTGGGTAAATCCCCCATTTTGCCAGGTTTTGTGTTCTATAGTCCATTGATCTTTTGGTGATTCGGATTGCCAAAGTCATTTCTGCCAAAAAATTTTATGGACGTCCGTCAAGTCTTTAACTATGGAGCCGGTTGGTCCCTATTCGAAAACTAGCCTATTTTCAAAGTCAAATATGCCCCAGAGCGGGTAAACCCCCCATTTTGCCGATTTTTGTGTGCTATCCATGGATGTTTTGGTGGTTTGGATTTCCGATGTCATTTTTGCCAAAATTTTTCGTCGACGTCTGTCACGACCTTATCTATGGAGCCGGTTTGTCTCAATGGGAAAACCAGCCCATTTTCAAGGTCAAATGAGCCTCGAAGCGGGTAAACCACCCGTTTTACCGATTTTCCTGTGCTATAGTCCATGGATCTTTTGCTGATCCGCATTTCCGACGTCATTTTTGTAGAAATTTTTCGTGGACGTCTGTCAAGACATTAATTATGGAGTCGGTTGGTCCAGATGGGAAATCGCCCAATTTTCATCGTCAAATGAGCCCCAGAGCGGGTAAACCCCCCGATTTGTAGATTTTTGTCTTCTATAAACATGGATCCTTTGCTGATCCAGATTTCCGTTGTCTATTTTGCCGAATTTTTTTGTGGATGTCCAACAAGACCTTAGCTATGGAGTAGGTTGGTCCCGATGGGTAAAACGACCATTTTCAATGTAAAACGGTCCCCGGATTGGGTAAACCTGCCGTTTTGCCCATGTTCGTGTGCTATAAGTCCATGGATCTTTAAGTGATCCAAATTTTCGTAATCATTTTTGCCAAATTTTTTCATGGACGTCCATCTTGAACTTAGCTATGGAGTAAGATGGTCTCAACGGAAAAACTGTCGGATTTTTAAGGTCAAACAAACCCCAGAGCGGGTAAACCCCCCGTTTTGTCGATTTTCGTATGCTATAGTCCATAGATCTTTTGGTGATTCGTATTTCTGACGTCATTTTTGCCAATAAATTTCATGGACGTCCGTCAAGACCTTAGCTATGGAGCTGGTTGGTCCAGATGACAAAACTGGCTTATTTTCAAGGTCAAACAATTCCCGGAGCGGGTGAACATCTTGTTTTACCGATTTTCGTGTCCCATAGTCCATGGATCTTTTGGTAATCCAGATTTCCGACGTCATTTTTGCCAAAAAATTTCATGGATGTCCATCAAGACTTTAGATATGGAGCCATTGGTCTAGATGGGCAAACCCTCCAATTTTCATGGTCAAATGAACCCCGGAGAGGGTAAACCCCCCGTTTTGTTGATTTTCGTGTGCTATAGTATATGGATCTATTGGTGATCCAGATTTTCAACGTCTTTTTTGCTGAAATTTTTCATGGACGTCCGTCAAGACCTTAGATATTGAGGCGGTTGGTCCCGATCGGCAAACCATCCATTTTCAATGTAAAACAATCCCCAGATCGGGTAAAACCCCCGTTTTGCCGATTTTCATGTTCTATAGTCCATGGATCTTTTGGTTATCCAGATTTCTAACGTCATTTTTGCCAAATATTTTTGTGGACGTCCGTCAAGCCCTAGCTATCGAGCCTGTTGGTCCCACGGGAAAAGCGGCCCATTTTAAACTTCAAACAAGCCTCGGAGCGGGTAAAACCCCATTTTACCAAATTTCGTGAGCTATGGTCAATGGATCTTTTGGTGATCCGTATTTCCAAAGTTAGTTTTGCTAAGAACTTTTGTGGACGTTCGTCAAGACCTTAGCTTTGGAGACTGTTGGTCTGGACGGGCTAACCGGCCCATTGTCAAGGTCAAACGAGTCACGAAATAGGTAAACCCCCCATTTTGTCAATTTTCGTGTGCTATAATCCATGGATCTTTTGGTGATCCGGATATCCGATGTCATTTTTGCCAAAAAAAATTTTGACGTTCGCCAAGACCTTAACTATGGAGCCGGTTGGGCCTGACGGGAAAATCGGCCCATTTTAAAGTTCAAACAGGCCCTGGAGTGGGTAAAACCCCGTCTTACCAAATTTCGTGAGCTATAGTGAATGGATCTTTTGGTGATCCGTATTTCCAAAGTTAGTTTTGCTAAGAATTTTTGTGGATGTTTTCAAGACCTTAGCTTTGGAGCCGATTGGTCTGGACGGGCAAACCGGCCCATTGTCAAGGTCAAACGAGTCACGAAATGGGTAAACCCACCATTTTGTCGATTTTCGTATGCTATAGTCCATGGATCTTTTGGTGATCTAGATTTTTTACATTATTTTTCCCAAAGTTCTTTGTGGACTCCGTCAAGACCTTAGCAATGGATCCGGTTGGTTCTGACGGGAAAACCGGCACTTTTTCATGATCAAACCAATCCCAGAGCGGGTAAACCACTCATTTTGCCAATTATCGAGAGCTATATAGTCCATGGATGTTTTGGTTATTCGGATTTCTGATGTAATTTTGTCTGAAATATTTCATGGACATTCGCCAAGACCTTATCTTTGGATCCGATTGGTCCCGACGGGTAAACCGGCCCATTTTCAAGGTCAAACAATCCCCGAAAAGGGTAAACCCCCTTTTTGCCAATTTTTTTGTGCTAGTCCATGGATATTTTGGTCATCCAGATTTTTCGATGTCATTTCTGCCGAAGTTTTTCGTGGATGTCTGTCAAGACCTTAACTATTGATCCGGGTTGTCACGACAGGCAAATCGGCCCATTGGCATGGTCAAAGAAACCCCAGAGTGGGTAAATCCCCCATTTTGCCAATTTTTGTGTGCTATAGTCCATTCATCTTTTGGTGATTCGGATTGCCGAAGTCATTTTTGCTAAAATTTTTCATGGACGTCTGTCAACACTGTAGTTATGGAGCCGTCTGGTCCCGATTCAAAAACCGGCCAATTTTAAAAGTCAAATATGCCCCGTAGCGGGTAAGCTCCCCATTTTGCTGATTTTCGTGTATAGTCCATGGATATTTTGGTGGTCAGGATTTCCAATGTCATTTTTGCTGAAATTTTTCGTGGACGTCTGTCAAGACCTTAGCTATGGAGCCGGTTGGTCTCAATGGGAAAACTATCCCATTTTCAAGGTCAAATGAGCCTCGGAGCAGGTAAACCACCCGTTTTGCTGATTTTCCTGTGCTATAGTCCATGGATATTTTGCTGATCCACTTTTTCGACGTCATTTTTGCAGAAATTTTTCGTGAACGCCCATCAAGACCTTAGTTATGAAGTCGGTTGGTTCAGATGGGAAATCGCCCAATTTTCATTGTCAAATGAGCCACAGAGCGGGTAAACCCCTCGTTTTGTAGATTCTCGTGTGCTATAGAACATGGATCCTTTGGTGATCCAGATTTCCGATGTCTTTTTTACCAAAATTTTTTGTGGATGTCCAACAAGACCTTAGCTATGGAGTCGGTTGGTCCCGACTGGTAAAACAACCATTTTCAATGTAAAACAGTCCCTGGATCGGGTAAACCTGCCGTTTTGCCCATGTTCGTGTGTTATAAGTCCATGGATCTTTAAGTGATCCGAATTTCCGTCGTCATTTTTGCCAAATTTTTTCATGGATGTCCAACATGAACGCTATGGAGTAGGATGGTCTCAACGGGAAAACTGTCCCATTTTCAAGGTCAAACAAACCCCGGAGAGGGTAAACCCCCCGTTTTGCCAATTTTTGTATGCTATAGTCCATGGATATTTTGGTGATCCAGATTTCAGACGTCATTTTTGCCAAAAAATTTTGTGAACGTCCGTCTAGACCTTAGATATGGAGTTGTTTGGTGCAGACGAGAAAACCAGCCTATTTTCAAGGTCAAACGATCCCTGGAGCGGGTGAACCTCTTTTTTACCGATTTTCGTGCGCCATAGTCCATGGATCTTTTGGTGATCCAGATTTCCGACATCATTTTTGCCAAAAATTTTCATGGACGTCCTTTAAGACTTTAGCTATGGAGTCGTTGGTCCAGACAGGCAAACCCTCCCATTTTCATGGTCAAATAAACCCCGGAGAGGGTAAACCCCCCGTTTTGTTGATTTTCGTGTTACATGGATCTATTGGTGATCCAGATTTTCGACGTCTTTTTTGTTGAAATTTTTTTATGGACATTCGTCATGACCTTAGATATTGAGCCGGTTGGTCCCGATGGGCAAACCATCCATTTTCAATGTCAAACGATCCCCAGATCGGGTAAACCCCCCATTTTGCCGATGTTCCTATGCTATAGTCCATAGATCTTTTGGTTATCCAGATTTCTGACGTCATTTTTGCAAAATATTTTTGTGGACGTTCGTCAAGCCTTAGCTATAGAGTCAGTTGGTCCCACAGGAAAACCGGCCCATTTTCAAGTTCAAACAAACCCTGGAGCGGGTAAACCCCCCGTTTTGCCGATTTTCATGTGCTATAGTCCATGGATCTTTGGGTGATCCAAATTTTCGACATCAGTTATGCTAAAAAATTTGTGGACATTTGTCAAAACCTTAGCTATGAAGCTAGTTGGTCTGGATGAGCAAACCGGCCCATTGTCAAGGTCAAACGACTCACTGAGCGGGTAAACCACTTGTTTTGCCAATTTTCGTGTGCTATAGTCCATGGATCTTTTGTAATCCCTATTTTTGACTTCATTTTTGCCAAAAATTTTTGTGGACGTCAGTCAAGTCCTTATCTATGGAGCCGGTTGGTCCCAACGAGTAAACCGGCCCATTTTCAAGGTCATACAAATTTTGGAGTGGGAAAATTCCCCGTTTTGCCGATTTTTGTGTGCTAGTTCATGGATCTTTTGGTTATCCAGATTTTCGAAGTCATTTTTGTCGAAGATTTTTGTGGACATCCATGAAGACCTTAGTTATGGAGCTGGTTTGTCTCGACAGGCAAATCGGCCCATTTTGATGGTCAAAAGACCCCGTAGTCCGTAAAACTCCCGTTTTGCCAATGTTTGTGTGCTATAGTTCATGGATCTTTTGGTGATCCAGATTTCCGATGTCATTTTTACCAAATTTTTAATACAACGTCAGTCAAGACCCTAGTTATGGAGCTGGTTGGTCCCGATGGGCAAACCGGCCCATTTTCATGCTCAAACGAGCCCCGTAGTGGGTGAACCCCCCATTTTGCCAATTTTCATGTGCTATATAGTCCATGGATCATCTGGTAATTCGGATTTTCGACGTCATTTTTACCAAAATTTTTCATGGATGTTAGTCAAGACCTTAGCTATGGAGAAGGTTGGTCGTCACGGGCAAACTGGACCATTTTCAAGGTCAAATGAGCCCCGAAGCGGGTAAACCCCCCGTTTTGTCGATTTTCATGTGCTATAGTCCATGGATCATTTGGTGATCCAGATTTTTTACTTCATTTTGATGAAATATTTTGTGGACGTCCGTCAAGACCTTAGCTATGGATCCAATTGGTGCTGATGGGAAAACCGGCCCATTTTCATGATCAAACCAATCCCGGAGTGGGTAAACCACTCATTTTCCAATTTTTGTGAGCTATATAGTCCATGGATCTTTTGGTGATCTGGATTTCCGACGTCATTTTTGCCAAAAAATTTCATGTACATCCATCAAGACCTTAGCTATGGAGCCGGTTGGTCCGGACTAGTAAACCCGCCCATTGTCAAGGTCAAACGAGTCACGGAGCAGGTGAACCCCCCGTTTTGCCGATTTTCGTGTGCTAGTCCATGGTTCTTTTGGTGATCCAGATTTGTGACTTCATTTTTGCTGAAATTTTTCGTGGACGTCTGTCAAGACCTTAGTTATAGAGTTGATTGGTCTTGACCGCCAAACCGGCCCTTTTTCAAGGTCAAATGAATCCCGGAGCGGGTAAACCCCCCATTTTGCCAATTTTCGTGTGCTATATGGTCTATGGATCTTTTGGTGATCCAGATTTCTAATGTCATTTGTGCCAAAAAATTTCATGGACGTCCCTGAAACCCCCAGTTATGAAGCCGATTGGTCCCGATGGCTAAACAGGCCCATTTTCAAGGTCAAACGATCCGCGTTGTGGGTAAACCCCCATTTTGTCAATTTTAATATGCTATAGTCCATGGATCTTTTGGAGATCTGGATTTCGGACTTCATTTTTGCCGTACTTTTTTGTGGACGTCCGTCAAGACCTTAGCTTTAGAGTCGATTGGTCTCAACGGGTAAACCGGCACATTTTCAACATCAAACGATCCCCAAAACAGGTAAACCCTCCGTTTTGCCGACTTACGTGTGTTATAATCCATCGATCATTTGGTGATGCAGATTTCCAACGTAATTGTAACGACCCTCAAAATAAAGTAGGATAAAGTAGAACCTCACGTGAGTTTTATGCATTAATAACTTGTCAAAATAATGAAGAATATCCTTTTAAGTCAGTTTTAAAGAGTGTGGAAGTTAAACATCAAGGGACGACCAAGACGTTCGGAAACTAGTATTTTACGTGTTGGTGTGTTCTAGTGTGTTGTTCATATTTTTATGTGTTGTTTGGAGTCTAAAATCAGTGGAGGTGCCCTAATGTCTTAATAAATGTTTATAGGGTCAAAACGTTTGGATACGACACCCTGGGGGTCACCCTAAGGGTCCCTGCGGAGGATCCCAACCTTGGCCAAGCAAGCTGCCGAGGCAGCTTGAAGTTGTGCTTGAAGGGAGCATGTCCGCGTCGCAAACTAGCTCCACCAAGGGCCAAATGTTTGGTCCACGTCGCGGACATGTCGCAGACTCTATTGTCTCGAAGTTTAATTTCCAGAAACTTGTGGGAACACCTCCGCGACGAAATCTGCAAAAATAAAACTCAAGTTTGACCTATTTAAAAGGTCCAACTAAGTGAGGGGTAGTTTGGGTACTTTGGTGAATTATTATAAATGGTTATTCTACCTATTTTAGGGTATTTTAAGTTGGTTAAAACCCAAAAAACCTAAAATCAGGCCCCATTCTTCAAATTGACCCTTCCCTCTCAAAATAGATTCTCTCAAAAACCCCATTGAAGACCATGATGAAGCTCAAGCTAGAAGATGGGCTTTCAACTTATTTCTTCTTCAATTTCATGGGTCTTCAATAATTAAGGTATGCTAACTCTTGATTCTTGAATAACCTTTCATTCAAGGAGTTCTATCAAAGATTTTTAAAAGTGATTCAAAGACCAAAATTCCCAATTTTCAATCCAAACATGGGTCCTTTGTCAAACGATTTTCTAAATCATTCAATTGATGAATCAATGTGGAATTAAGGTTTTTAAGATAATTTTCAAAGGAATTCTTAAAGAACCCATGATCCCCAAATTCTAAAAAATTGGACTATGATGTGGGTCTTTGTGAATATGATCTCTATTGGTGAAATTATGTTTAGATTAGATTGTATTGATGTTTCCTATGATTATATATACTTATTCATGTTGAATTGTTGGTATATTGATGAGTTGATAATTATGGCCTTATGGGCAAAGTTATGGGTTGATCCCTTTGTTTATAGAATTGTACTTAGATTATGTTTATGTTATTGAATTACATTGTTGATTCCTATTGCTACCTATTTCAATTGATTGTGAATTTTTGAGGATTGATCCATGGTGATCATGGCTTGGAGAATTGGTAAGTTGACCTAACTTCTAGTCTATAGTATGAGAATTGATGTTGTGTGGCTTGATCCACTTATGGTGGAGGTGTTTACTTCTTTTCTAGCTATACATGTTGAGATCATTGCCTTGAAGGCAATGGATGTGAAGTGAATTGATGATTATGATACATATGTTTATGAAGTTGTGCTATGAAGGTTATGTATGAAATCCTCAATGCTAGCATGATGTTTAAAGTATGTTGAAGATGAGGAGTATAATGTGAATAATAATGTTAGGGATAAGGTGTCGTCTACATGATTGATTATGCTAAACACTATTGTGGAATGACCCCACACCCTTATGAACCCTATATGAATGTGTGATCATATACATGTTAGGAGTAACTATTAAATGTTGAATGTGTCCTTTTCTTCTATGATTAAGTGTGGGTGAGTGGTCTAGAATCCCTAAAGGCTTAATATGTGAATTGCTTATGATTTGGGGACATTGTGAATGTGTTTTGATCCCTTGAAGGTAAGTGCACTCCATGTCAATGTTGTTGCTATTATGTCACTATGAGGACCAATATGCACACACACACTCTACATGTATAGCTATGAATATGATGTGTTATGGTGTCTATTGAAAGGTTAACTCTTATATGCGCCCTTACGTCTTATTATGCATGCACATTGTATGATTAGCAAGGTATGAATATGTGTTGTATAAAGGTGTTTATGTGGAAGGCTTTCTCACATATGTACACACACATGAATGAATGAATGAATGAATAAGGTTATGATAATCTAGTGAAGGTGAGTCTCTTGAAAGGTTTCCTCAATTGTACTCTAAACTAGACTATGTTATGAATATGGTATGACTATGTGAAAGGCCATTCTCACATAATGTAGGTTCTATGATGAAAGGTCATTCTCATCTTAGAAACCTTTGAGCTATATGATATGAGGGATTAAGTCCCTAAAGCCTAATTTATGAACTAATGTTAAACAAAGGCTTAAAGATGATTAAAAAGGGAGTTGGAGCTTAGCACCGAGTGAACATGAAAATGAAAGTGAGGGCTTCACGTTTAGCAAGTCCGGCTTCCTAACATAGATGTTGTCTCATGAGATGGAAACCTCCATGCTTAGTAAGTCAAGGTTTTCTAGTAGTAATCTCCTTGTTCCATAACTACGTGCCCACGTAGGTATTAGCTTAGTGGATCCACTAGATAGCTATTATGTATGTAGGTCCTACTTTGGCAAGTAGTACCCTCTCTTTTCGGTGTGGGAGTAGAACACCAGATTCCATGTAGCTCACATGGTCTATGTCGGTTATGGCAATGTCTCCCGAAAGTTAAGAAATGAACTAAGATAAGAATATGAACTCTAGTCATGATTTCTTGAAGAGTTACTTAGTGTAGGTAGGACTATGGACCCTACTTCTGCATTGGATGATTAGGCTCTTTTTGTAATGAAGACTATGGTCTAGGTATGTTAATATGAAAACATGTTAAGGTTGACTTTATGTATGTCAAGACATGAAGTATGATTATGAATGCGAATTACACTTATGACTTCTTAATGGGTTTGCTTAGTATATGTGGGGGTATGGGACTCCATGTGTACATTGCACAAGTGAATTTGTGAGGGGGTTGTGAGGGTGGTTTACCTATGATATGAACTAAATGGGTTATGACTAATGATGTAGTAAAGGAATGAGTCCTTATATGATGTTATGAAGTATGTTGGTCTTATGTCTAATGTTAAATGAAGATGTTATGACTTGTTGAATATGATGTGTCTAGTCTATGGTGGCTTTTTAGGAACACTTGGTGTGAGTAGTATTATGGAATTCTACTTGCACGTTGCACTAGTGTGACTTGGGGGTTGTCTTAGGTTATGGTTCCTATGTGAAGACTATGTCTTATGGTGTGGTTATGAATCTATGAATATATATGGTTGGATTGGTGAAGGCTATATGTAAGTTCACCTTTGGTAACCTTAAGGTGATAAATTGCACCAAGAATTCCATAAGGGTTGCTTGAGGAAAGGAGTTAAGATTAAGAGGAAGGTAATGTATTGTATGCAATGAATGTGCCTAAAATGTTATAAGTGGTCCTATGTGCAATTATGAATGGTTTCCATGTGTATGATGGTGTATGTGGTTTATATTGTGCCTAATGTACTAAATGTTCTTGAAGTTTCTCTAAAAAGGCATGATGCATGGTTTCCAACTAAATGTCCTTTTAAAAGCATGTTTTGCATGGTTATCATATTTAGTGCATTCTTGTACTAACACCATTCTTCTTCATCTTTTTACACCAAGTGTTGGTGGTGGTGGCTAAAGGGCCTTTCGTAGAAGTGATGAGCTTGGCTTACTATTCCCAAGTTCGGGTGTGTCCTTAAAGATTCAAGGACCTTTATGTTAAAGAGTTTCCTTAAGTTCTATGTACTAGATAGTAGTTTCTTTTGTATTGTAAGGGTTGTGTCCCTTTTCTGTTGTAGTCGTGTTTTAAGATGGCTACCTTTAGACATAGTACTCCGATTTTGTATTAAAGGTTTAAATGAGGTTACTTTTAAGTCTTGTGTTATATTATGAAAAAGTTTTCAATTTTCCGCTATTTTTCTATGATAAATGTTATAATGAATGCTAAGGGATTGTATAGGACCTCCGAGAGGTCGAATACGCTGGTAACTACTAAGGGGTGCTCTCGGGTCGTTACAGTCATTTTTGCCAAAAAATTTCATGGACGTTAATCAAGACCTTAGTTATGGAGCCGGTTGGTCTCGACGAGCAAATCGGCCCATTGTAAAGGTCAAACGAGCCACGGGGCGGGTAAAGCCCCTGTTTTGCCAATTTTCGTGTGTTATAGTCCATGGATCTTTTGGTGATCCAGATTTTCGACGTCATTTTTGCCAAAATGTTTTGTGGACTTCCGTCAAGACCTTGGACTATGGATTCGGTTGGTCCCTACGGGTAAACTGTCTCATTTTCAAGGTCAAATGAGCCATGGAGCGGATAAACACAATGTCTTTTCAATTCTTGTGCTCTATAGTCCATGGATCTTTTGGTAATCGGGATTTCCCCTATAATTTTTGCTAAATTTTTTTGTGGACATCCATCAAGACCTTATCTATGGAGTCAGTTGGTCACGACTGGCAAACAGGCCAATTTTCAAGGTCAAACGATCCCCGGAGTGGGTAAACCCTCGTTTTGTTGATTTTTGTGTGCTATAGTCCATGGATCTTTTGGTGATCCGGATTTCCGACGTCATTTTTGCCAAAATATTTCGTTGATGTCCATTAAGACCTTAGCTATGGGGCCGATTGGTCCCGACAGTTAAACTAGCCATTTTCAAGGTCAAATGAACCCCGGATCCGGTAAATCCCCCTATTTGCCAATATTTGTGTGCTATATTCCACAGATCTTTTGGTGATCTAGAATTTTGATGTCATTTTTGCCAAAATTTTTCATGGATGTCAGTCAAGACCTTAGCTATGGAGCTGGTTGGTCGTCACGGGCAAACTGGACCATTTTCAAGGTCAAATGATCCCCGAAACGCGTAAACCCCCCATTTTGTCGATTTTCATGTGTTATAGTCCATGGATAATTTGGTGATCCATATCTTTTACTTCATTTTGATGAAATTTTTTTGTGGACGTCCGTCAAGACCTTAGCTATGGATCCGTTGGTCCTGACTGGAAAATCGGCCCATTTTCACGATCAAACCAATCCCGGAGTGGGTAAACCACTAATTTTTCCAATTTTCGTGAGCTATATAGTCCATGGATCTTTTGATGATCCGAATTTCCGACGTCATTTTTGCCAAAAATTTTCAATGGACATCCTTCAAGATCTTATATATAGAGCCGATTGGTCCCGACAGAAAACCCGACCCATTTTGAATGTCAAAAGATCCCCGGAGTTGGTAAAATCCCCATTTTACCGATTTTCCTGTGCTATAGTGATTTCCCACGTCGTTTGTGCTGAAATTTTTCGTGGTCATCAGTC
The DNA here is from genome assembly GCF_019186545.1 of Solanum stenotomum. Lineage (NCBI taxonomy): Eukaryota > Viridiplantae > Streptophyta > Magnoliopsida > Solanales > Solanaceae > Solanum > Solanum stenotomum. The sequence continues at coordinate 27,655,256 of NC_064288.1, forward strand.
AAGATTATTGCTATGGGACGGTTGGTCTCTATGGGCAAACCGGCCTATTTTAAAGGTCAAAAGATCAACGGAGCAGGTAAACCCCCATTTTACAAATTTTCATGTGCTCTTAGCTATGGGGCCGGTTGGTCCCGACAGTTAAACTAGCCATTTTCAAGGTCAAATGAACCCCGGATCTGGTAAAACCCCCTATTTTATGATTTTTGTGTGCTATATTCCATGGATCATATGGTGATCTAGAATTTCGATGTCATTTTTGCCAAAGTTTTTCATGGACGTCTATCAAGACCTTAGCTATGGAGCCGGTTGGTCCCGACGAGCAAACCGGCCTATTGTCAAGGTCAAACGAGCCACGGAACAGGTAAACCCGCCGTTTTGGTGATTTTCGTGTGCTATAGTCCATGGATCTTTTGGTGATTCGGATTTTGGATGTCATTTCTGATGAAATTTTTCGTAGACGTCCAATAAGACCTTAGCTATGGAGTCAATGGTCCAGATGGAATTAACGATCCATTTTCTTGGTCAAATAAGCCCCGGGGAGGGTAAACCCCCTTTTTTGTCGATTTTCGAGTGCAAGTACATGTATCTTTTGGTGATCCAGATATTCGACGTCGTTTTTGCCGAAATTATTCATGGACGTCGGTCAAGACCTTAAATATGGAGCCGATTGGTCCCGACAGGGAAACAGGCCATTTTCCATTTTAAACGAGCCTCAAATCGGGTAAACACCCTATTTTTATGATTTTCGTGTGCTATAGTCCATGGATCTTTTGGTGATACAGATTTTCGACGTCATTTATGCCAAAAAAATTTGTGGTCGTCTATCAAGACGTTAGCTATGTAGACGGTTTGTCTCGATGGAAAAACCGGACCATTTTTAAGTCCAAACAAATACTTGAGCAGGTAAAGCCCCCCCCCCNCCCCCCCCCCCCCGTTTTGCGAATTTTCGTAGTCTATAGTCCATAGATCTTTTGGTGATACGGATATCTGACAACAATTTTGCTAAAAAATTATGTGGACGTCCGTTAAGACCTTAGCTATAGAGCTGGTTGGTCCCGACTGGCAAACATGCCAATTTTCATGGTTAAATGATCCCCAGAGTGGGTAAACCCTCATTTTGCCGATTTTCATGTGCATAGTCCTGGATCTTTTGGTGATCCAGAATTCTGATGTCATTTTTGCCAAAAGTTTTCATGGACTTCCGTCAAGACTTTAACTATGAAACCGGTTAGTCTCAACATGCAAACCGGCCCATTTTCAAGGTCAAGTGAACCTCGGAGTTGGTAAAACCCCCGTTTTGCCAATTTTCGTGTGCTATAGTCCATAGATCTTTTAGTGATCCGGATTTTTGATGTAATTTTTCCTAAAATTTTTCGTGGACGTCCGTGAAGACATTAGCTATGGAGCCGATTGGTCCATACGGGAAAATCGTCCCATTTTCATGGTCAAATGGGGCCCAGAGCGGGTAAACCCCGATTCGCTGATTTTCGTGTGCTACAATCCATTGATCTTTTGGTGATCCAGAATTCCGACGTCATTTTTTCAGAAAAATTTCATGGCGGTCCATCAAGACCTTAGCTATGGAGGTGGTTGGTCGCGACAGGTAAACTGGCCCATTTTCAAGGTAAAACGATCCCCGAAGCGGGTGAACCCCGTTTTGCCATTTTTCGTGTTCTATAGTCCATGGATCTTTTAGTGATCCGGATTTTCGACGTCATTTTTGCCACAATTTTTCATGGTCGTCCATCAAGACCTTAGCTTTGGAGCCGATTGGTCCTGATGTGAAAATCGCCACATTTTCAAGGTCAAATGAACCTCGGAGCGGGTAAACCCCCTGTTTTGCTGATTTTCGTGTGCTATAGTCCATGGATCTTTTGGTGATCCATATTTTTGACGTCATTTTTGCTGAAATTTTTCATGGACGTCCGTCAAGACATTAGCTATGGAGCCGATTGGTCCCAACGGGAAAACCGGTCATTTTCAATGTCAAATGATCCCTGGATCGGGTAAACCCCCCGTTTTGCCAATTTTCGTGTGCTATAGTCCATGGATCTTTTACTAATCCGAATTTTTGGTGTCATTTTTGCCAAAAAAAATTTCGACGTCTGTCAAGACCTTAACTATGGAGCCGGTTGGTCCCGACGGGAAAACCGGCCCATTTTAAAGTACAAACTAGCCCCGGAGCGGGTAAAACACCGTTTTACCAAATTTCGTGAGCTATAGTCAATGGATCTTTTGGTGACCCGTATTTCCAAAGTTAGTTTTGCTAATAATTTTTGTGGACGTTCGTTAAGACCTAAGGTTTTGAGCCGATTGGTCTGGACGGGCTAACCGGCCCATTGTAAAGGTCAAACGAGTCACGAAATGGGTAAACCCCCATTTTACCGATTTTCGTGTGCTATAGTCCATGGATCTTTTGGTGATCCAAATTTTTTACATTATTTTTGCCAAAAAAATTTGTGGACGTTCGTCAAGACCTTAGCAATGGATCCGGTTGGTCATGACGGGCAAACCGGCACATTTTCATGATCAAACCAATCCTGGAACGGGTAAACCACTCGTTTTGCCAATTATCGAGAGCTATATAGTTCATGGATCTTTTGGTGATCCGAATTTCCAACGTCATTTTGTCCGAAATATTTCAAGGACGTTCGTCAAGACCTTATCTTTGGAACCGATTGGTCCGTACGGGTAAAACGGCCCACTTCAAAGTAAAACGATCCCCGAAAAGTGTAAACCCCCCTTTTTGCCAATTTTTGTGTGCTAGTCCATGGATCTTTTGGTCATCTAGATTTTTTGATGTCATTTTTACCGAAGTTTTTCGTGGACATCCGTCAAGATCTTAACTATTGATCCAGGTTGTCACGACAGGCAAACCGGCCCATTGGCATGGTCAAAGAAACCCGGAGTGGGTAAATCCCCCATTTTGCCAATTTTTGTGTGCTATAGTCCGTTGATCTTTTGGTGCTTCAGATTGCCGAAGTCATTTTTGCCAAATTTTCATGGACGTCCGTCAAGACTTTAGCTATGGAGCCGGTTGGTCCCGATTCAAAAACCGGCCCATTTTCAAAGTCAAATATGCCCCGGAGCTGGTAAGCCCCCCATTTTGCCAATTTTCGTATGCTATAGTCCATGGATCTTTTGGTGGTCTGGATTTCCGATGTCATTTTTGTCAAAAATTTTTGTGGACATCTGTCAAGACCTTACCTATGGAGCCAGTTGGTCTCAACGGGAAAACCAGCCCATTTTCAAGGTGAGATGAGCCTCGGAGAGAGTAAACCATTTGCTGATTTTCATGTGCTATAGTCCATGGATCTTTTGCTGATCTGCATTTCCGACGTCATCTTTGCAGAAATTTTTCGTGGACGTCCGTCAAGACCTTAGTTATGGAGTCGGTTGGTCCAGATGGAAAACCGCCCAATTTTCATGGTCAAATGAGCCCAGAGCCAGTAAACCCCCCGTTTTGTAGATTTTCGTGTGCTATAGAACATCGATCCTTTGGTGATCCAGATTTCTGATGTTTTTTTTGCCAAAATTTTTCGTGGATGTCCAACAAGACCTTAGCTATGGAGCCGGTTGGTCCCGATGGGTAAAACCACCATTTTCAATGTAAAACGGTCCCCGGATCGGGTAAACCTGCCGTTTTGCCCATGTTCGTATGCTATAAGTCCATGGATCTTTAAGTGATCCGAATTTCTGTCGTCATTTTTGCCAATTTTTTTTATCAACGTCCATCATGAACTTTGCTATAGAGTAGGATGGTCTCAACGGGTAAACTGTCCCATTTTCAAGGTTAAACAAACCCCGGAGCGGGTAAACCCCCCATTTTGCCGATTTTTGTATGCTATAGTCAATGGATCTTTTGGTGATCCGGATTTCTGACGTCATTTTTGCCAAAAAATTTTGTGGACGTCCGTCATGACCTTAGCTATGGAGCTGGTTGGTCCAGACAAGAAAACCGGCCTATTTTCAAGCTCAAACGATCCCCGGAGCGGGTGAACCTCTTGTTTTATCGATTTTCGTGTCCCATAGTCCATGGATCTTTTGGTGATCCAGATTTTCGACGTCATTTTTGCCAAAACTTTTCATGGACGTCCGGCAAGACTTTAGCTATGGAGTCGTTGGTCCAGACAGGTAAACCCTCCCATTTTCATGGTCAAATGAACCCCGGAGAGGGTAAACCCCCCGTTTTGTTGACTTTTGTGTGCTATATAAATGGATCTATTGGTGATCCATATTTCCAACGTCTTTTTTGCTGAAATTTTTCATGGACGTCCGTCAAGACCATAGATATTGAGCCAGTTGGTCCCGATGGGCAAACCATCCATTTTCAATGTCAAACGATCCCCAGATCTGGTAAACCCCATGTTTTGCCGATGTTCATGTGTTATAGTCCATGGATCTTTTGGTTATCCGGATTTCTGACGTCATTTTTGTCAAATATTTTTGTTGACGTCTGTCAAGCCTTAGCTATAGAGCCGGTTGGTCCCATGGGAAAACCGGCCCATTTTAAACTTCAAACAAGCCCCGGAGTGGGTAAAACCCCGGTTTAACAAATTTCGTGAGCTATAGTCAATGGATCTTTTGGTGATCTGTATTTCCAAAGTTAGTTTTGCTAAGAATTTTTGTGGACGTTCGTCAAGACTTTAGCTTTGGAGTCGGTTGGTCTAGACAGGCTAAACGGCCCATTGTCAAGGTCAAACGAGTCACGAAATGGGTAAACCCCCCATTTTGCTGATTTTCGTGTGCTATAGTCTATGGATCTTTTGGTGATCAAAATTTTTTACATTATTTTTGCCAAATCTTTTTGTGGACGTCTGTCAAGACCTTAGCAATGGATCCGGTTGGTCCTGACGGGCAAACCGGCACATTTTCATGATCAAACCAATCCCGGAGCGGGTAAACCACTCGTTTTGCCAATATCGAGAGCTATATAGTCCATGGATCTTTTGGTGATCCGGATTTCCGAAGTCATTGTGGCCGAAATATTTCTTGGACATTCGTCAAGACCTTATCTTTGGAGCCAATTGGTCCGTTTGGGTAAACCGGCCCACTTTCAAGGTCAAACGATCCCCGAAAAAGGTAAACCCCCCTTTTTGCTGATTTTTGTGTGCTAGTCAATGGATCTTTTTGTCATCCAGATTTTTGGATGTCATTTTTGCCGAAGTTTTTCGTGGACGTCCGTCAAGACCTTAACTATTGATCCGGGTTGTCAAGACAGGCAAACCAGCCCATTGGCATGGTCAAAGAAACCCTGGAGTTGGCAAATCCTCCATTTTGCCAATTTTTGTGTGCTCTAGTCCGTTGATCTTTTGGTGCTTCGGATTGCCGAAGTCATTTTTGCCAAAAACTTTCATGGACGTCCGTCAAGACTTTAGCTATAAAGCCGGTTGGTTCCGATTCAAAAACCGGCCCATTTTCAAAGTCAAATATTCTTCGAAGCGGGTAAACCCCCCATTTTGCCGATTTTCGTGTGCTATAGTCTATAAATCTTTTCGTGGTCTGGATTTCCGATGTCCTTTTTGCCAAAATTTTCGTGGATGTCTATCAAGACCTTAGCTATAGAACCGGTTGATCTCAACGGGAAAATCAGCCCATTTACAAGGTCAAATGAGCCTCAGAGCGGGTAAACCATCTGTATTGCCAATTTTCCAGTGCTATAGTTCATGGATCTTTTGTTGATCCGCATTTTTGACGTCATTTTTGTAGAAATTTTTCGTGGACGTCCGTCAAGACCTTAGTTATGGAGTCGGTTGGTCAAGATGGGAAACTGCCCAATTTTCATGGTCAAATGAGCCCCAGAGCGGGTAAACCCCCCGTTTTGTAGATATTCGTGTGCTATAGAACATGGATCCTTTGGTGATCCAGCTTTCCAATGCCTTTTTTGCCGAAATTTTTCGTGGATGTCCAACAAAACCTTAGCTATGGAGTCGGTTGGTCCTGACGGGTAAAATGGCCAATTTCAATGTAAAACGGTCCCCTGATCGGGTAAACTTGCCGTTTTGCCCATGTTCGTGTGTTATAAGTACATGGATATTTAACTGATCCGAATTTCCGTCTTCATTTTTACCAAATGTTTTCATGGACGTCCATCATGAACTTAGCTATGGAGTAGGATGGTCTCAATGGGAAAATTGTCCCATTTTCAAGGTCAAATAATCCCCGGAGCAGATAATCCCCCCGTTTTGCCGATTTTCGTATGCTATAGTCCATGGTTCTTTTGGTGATCCGGATTTCTGACGTCATTTTTGCCAAAAAAAATTTGTGGACGTCCGTCAAGACCTTAGTTATGGAGCTGGTTGGTCCAGATGAGAAAACTAGCCTATTTTTAAGGTCAAACGATCCCCGGAGCGGGTGAACCTCTAGTTTTACCGATTTTTGGTCCAGACAGGTAAACCCTCCTATTTTCATGGTCAAATGAATCCCGGAGAGGGTAAACCCCCCGTTTTGTTGATTTTCGTGTGCTATAGTACATGGATCAATTTGTGATCCAAATTTCTGACGTCTTTTTTGCTGAAATTTTTCATGGACATCCGTCAAGACCTTAGATATTAAGTTGGTTGGTCCCGATGGGCAAACCATCCATGTTCAATGTCAAACGATCCCCAAATCGGGTAAAACCCCCATTTTGTCGATGTTCCTGTGCTATAGTCCATGGATCTTTTGGTTATTCGGATATTTTACGTCATTTTTGCCAAATATTTTTGTGGACGTTCGTCAAGCCTTAGCTATAGAGCTGGTTGGTCCCACGGGAAAACCGGTGCATTTTAAAGTTCAAACAAGCCCCGGAGCGGGTAAACCCCCATTTTACCAAATTTCGTGAGCTATAGTCAATGGATCTTTTTATGATCCGTATGTCCAAAGTTAGGTTTGCTAAGAATTTTTGTGGACGTTCGTCAAGACCTTAGCTTTGGAGCTGGTTGGTCTGGATGGGCTAACCGGCCTATTATCAAGGTCAAACGAGTCACGAAATGGCTAAACCCCCCATTTTGCCAATTTTCGTGTGCTATAGTCCATGGATCTTTTGGTGATCCAGATTTTTTACATTATTTTTGCCAAAATGTTTTGTGGACGTGCGTTAACACCTTAGCAATGGATCTGGTTGGTCCTGACGGGCAAACCGGCACATTTTCATGATCAAACCAATTCCGAAGCGGGTAAACCACTCATGTTGCCAATTATCGAGAGCTATATAATTCATGGATCTTTTGGTGATCCAGATTTCCAACGTTATTTTGACCGAAATATTTCATGGACATTCGTCAAGACCTTATTTTTGGAGCCGATTGGTCCCGACGGGTAAACCGGCCCACTTTCAAGGTAAAACGATCCCCGAAAAGGGTAAACCCTCCTTTTTGCCGATTTTTGTGTGCTAGTCCATGGAGCTTTTGGTCATCCAGATTTTTTGATGTCATTTTTGCCAAAGTTTTTCGTGGATGTCCGTCAAGACCTGAACTATTGATTCGGGTTGTAACGACAGGAAAACCGGCCCATTGGTATGGTCAAAGAAATTCAATGCAGACGATACTTAATAAAAAGGAGAATTTAAAACTTTCTTCACACACGAAGATACTTTCATTAAATAGCAAACGGAAGACTTTCTAGACTTTATCCAAGATGTCTCAAAACCATCTAATACTTGAATACAACATTGGGACTAAGACCACTCAAAACTATAACAAAACTACAAGACAAAAAGGAACATGTTGGTTATTTTCCTCGAATCTATGAGGACTCACTAAGTCTTCATCTTCAAACAACTTAGAAACCTATCCATCAACCATGGAATATCAACATCTCCAAATCCCTACACTTTAGTCAAAAGGGAAAGAAATGGGTTAGCACAATTAAGTACTAAGTATGGAAACCATGCAAAAACATGCTAAAAAGGACATTTGGTTGAAAGTCATGCCTTATGCCATTTTAGTAAAACTTCATGAACATTGACATATCAGACATATTATAGAACATAACCAATATATAAGACATTAACCACATTATAGATGTAACGACCCTAAAAATGAACTAGTGAAACTAGAGCCTCACATGTGATTTTGGAGTTGAGAACTTGATGAAATGATGAGAAATGACAGTGACGTCCGGAAACTAGTCATTTGAACTAGTGAGTTGTAAGGGTCAACTTTAAATGGTCATATCTTTTAGCTCAAAACAAATTAGGTGGGCCATTACCTATCCTATGAAAGGTCTTTGAGTCCTCTTTCCAACGCCACCAAGTTTGCCCAATTCCAACCTTAGAGTAAAAAGTTATTCCCGAAATATGAAGCACTGTCAGGCTGCAAAGGGCAAACTATGACGGGAAAGGGCACAATTTTTAAGTCAAGAATTTATGGGTCCTTAGTCCTTTTCCAAAATTGACCCTATGCTATTATTTTCCTTTCCTAGCAACTATAAGACCTTTTTATGACCCAATTCCTTTCATTTAATAAGAATTTCCAAAATCATTCCCTCTCTCAAATATTTCTCTCAAGTTCAAGGAAGAAGAAGGGTGAAGAACTAGGGTTTCAAATTGGAGACTTCTTTCATCAATTTTCGTGGGCTTTTTCAATATTAAGGTATGGGGATCCTTATCCTTGATTATTTTTTCTTTCGAGGAACCCAATCAAAAGGTTTTCAAGGT